>NC_134484.1:336218305-336318305 GCF_040206685.1 Ascaphus truei
CTTTTTGCAATATTCTGCAAGGGTCTGGCGCGAAAGCCAGGACCCCACCAAAGTGATGTGACTGGCTCAGCTCTGAGTCAGAGTCACGCCCCGTCCACATCATCGGGTACCTCTCCTCTAATCTCCACCAGATGAAGGGGACACGCCGACAGCCAATGCCAAAAGACTTTGGAGAACAAGGGAGGTACCGGATGTATCGAACAGCACCCTCAGTTCAGTTCTTTGGAGCTGGCAAGCAAAAAGAGTGACCTACCTATTGCTCTTGTGCCTGTGTTTACAGAAACGAATGACTATGTCAATCGGAATGGAATTTACGCACTATCGGCTACCAGGAGGACTCCTGATGGTGAAGGTGGAAGGAAAGAGGTATCTCAGATGCCTCTGTCCCAAATGCGACTTCCCAGGTGGCGACCTAGTCTGGGGAGCCCAGTGTGCCCGCTGCGGAGCACAGTTCCTGAAGTCAATGCTGCTGCGACCTACGGAATTCACCAAGAAAGATGCGACCGACCCCAATACTTGGGCGGTCGATACTGCTGCTATACAATCTACCTCAACTATGGAGGCTTGGAGGGCCTGTGCGTCCTAGAAGAGGCCCAATGCGATTCGAGTATTCTGATGACCATAGAGCAGGCTGAGACAGTTCCAGACCCGGTACCCACAGAGGAACCAGAGACGGTCGGTGAACTGGAACCAGCCCATGAGCACCCAGGTAACGTGACTGCCTGGGGTGATGAGACACCGTTGACGGGACCGGCTCTGGTAATTTCCGCTGATGACTCAGAAATTATCCAGTGTCTCTCCCCTGCAGAGGTGTCACAACCCTCTTCCTACTGGAACAGTAGCAGATGGTCTTCCTGGGTGTTTCGACCACTGTTGAATACGTCGACTGACGCAGTGGAGGAACAGGACAGTTCTAATGGGTCCGAGAGACAGAGGAGTCCTGAAACAGTGACCGCGACCGTGAGACCTACGTGGAGGTGTCCGGAAGCCGATCCAGGGATTCTCCGTTACCGATGGAGGTTTCTTCCGGTGCCGACATCCACGTGGCAGAAACCGATCAAGATGAAGACAGCACCCTTACGCAACAGCCGGATGGCGACGCCCTTCTGGTGCAGGACCTGGATATGCGCCAGGACTACATTTGACTTGCAGGTGATGACATCATGATGCTTACGACCTCTGGGGCAGATAAGATGACTCCGATTCCCACTCCGGTGAGTAACACTCCCACTCAGTTAATGAGAACTGCCTTTATTCAGTCCATGTATGAGTGCAGGGCTTGACAAAAAGCAGTAGAAGTGTCCAAAGAGGAAGATAGGCCTCCGGTGTGTCTGGATGTCCCAACCCCTGCTTTTCTGGCCCAGTCACTGGACTATTTGTGGTCCCATAGGCCCACGCCAGCCCCTACACCTCATGTGGTCTGAATCACATTAGTAGTGGTGTGAAGATGGTCAGCGCGAACCTCGTGGACCTCACGAGTGTAGTGGATCCGGATGCAGTATTAAGACAAGAATAAAAGAATAAAACACGATATTAGTGTATCATGTCCACATTGGGGGATGGGGGGAAGGGGAGTGGGAAGGGGGAGTGGGGAGGTGGGGTAAGAGTGGACGGTGGTGGGATGGATGGTGGGTTCCCACTTAACTAATCACAGAATACATAGAATATATGGATCCAGTGACTCACACGGGCTTGTGTGGTGTCTCTCCCTCAACGCTGACTGGAGTGGGTAAATACAGACTCATATACTGGAGTCTCAGATATACATTAAACTCACACGGCCTGATGTGAGTCCTTGCCCTCAGAGGATAATATCCTGAATGGATGGTGTCCTGTTGTTTCAGCAGAGTTGTCCCCCGATGGGTGTGGTGTGTGAGTGTCTCCTCTCCCCGTGTCCCAAATTGCCAAAAAGAAATGTGCAAACCAAAAGTCAAAAATGAATTGAAAGGTCTTTAATGGGTTAACAGAGAATACATGTGCATACACTATGCATACATGTTGTGGTGCTAAAAAAGTATAAAACAATGCGATGACACAATGAACTAAACAGTATGTGATGTACTGAAGCAAACACAAAAAAGACTCTCACACTAAACAAATATACAAATTCACTTGCCCAGCATCTTCCGCTCAGAGCACTCCTGCACGATCTCCTCCTCCGGTTTTTGCTCCAACTGGCGCGTCCGGCAGCGGAACCGGAAAGGGGGATCTGAACCGGATGTCCTGCAGTGTGCTGGGTCCCTCTGTCAATGAGCTCCGGCAGGGAACTACGCGTTTCGCAATAAGCTTCGTCAGGTTCCTGCCGGATGCTCATTGTGTGCTGCATTTATAGGTGTCCCCATTAGTTTAATTGGAGAAACACTTGGATTGAGGGCATTGGTAAAATTAAATGGTTTATATCTCTTTATAGGAGCTACAACCATTTAACCCACCATCCATCCCACCACCGTCCACTCTTACCCCACCTCCCCACTCCCCCTTCCCACTCCCCTTCCCCCCATCCCCCAATGTGGACATGATACACTAATATCGTGTTTTATTCTTTTATTCTTGTCTTAATACTGCATCCGGATCCACTACACTCGTGAGGTCCACGAGGTTCGCGCTGACCATCTTCACACCACTACTGCCACGCTGAGAAGGACACGGGATTCCCTTCTCCAAGGTCAAGCAGCGACCACAAAATCAACTAAAAGGGCCAGTATATTTTTTTCCACACACCCTTTTGCACCACAAACACCAAAACCATATTTTATCTTATCATTTTTTCAATAGAGTAAGGCGTTATAACAACTTTTTAAGCCACATAATTTAGGGAGCGCCCCAGTCCAAATAACCTCCTGAATCACATTAGTGTCTGGTCCAGGTAATGTAGCCTTACGAGACACTGATCGGGACTCGGACACTTTCAATGCCCCTTTAACTTCGACCATTACGGCTGGTCTCCAGGTGTCTTCCACCCTTCTTTTACCGGGACTTCCGAAATGAATTCTAACCAGGGAACCCCTTCCACCAGGATAGCCCAAGGTGGGATACCGCATGGGGAAGCTGATCGGGCTGCTCAAGACAGATTTAGGGGTAATGTGCCATTCATGGATCATGCTAGGTTCCTACTAGAGACCAGGGATGTTGTAGACCATTGGTGGGCTGAGGTAAAGTTAAACCCGAGGAATCCGCAGAGATCATGAGACGCCAGGAGCGAGAGATTTGTCTGTGTTTACTACAGCCTTCAGGGGAAGCCCTAGATAACTATAATCCCCCTGTTAAAAAACCGTCGTTCTGGGTTCAGCCAGGTCAGGCTGAGGGTCGTCGGCTAACTAAAATCAGTCGAGTCGAGAGACACATAGTTCACAAGTACTGGAACTCACATGGGTTCGAGTACCCATATCTTCCGGAGCCATTGATGTGAGAAATTGAGGAGAACCGAGAGAGATGGCTAGTAGGCCTATTAGTATTAGGGCCTATGTCAATGAGCACGGTAGGAGCACCTTCCATAACGCGGAGGCCCGGGTGGCCTACTTAATTAAAGTATGGAAAGTCGGGAGGTCAGTGTACATGGATCGGGTGGAGTTTGTGTCTGAACGGCATCCAACAAGGGTGTTTTCCATTACTGTAACTGATGACTCAGGAGCCTTAGTTAGGAAACCGGATCCTGGGCACTATTGTTGATTAAAAAGTTCTCCATGTTGGGAGAGACTTTTGTATGCATTTACAGACACGCTGGGTGATACGTGCCAATAAAACTGTATGCTTTGTGTTCACGAATTTTATCATGCATAGTAATGTAATGAAATGTTATACTGTTATTTTCAGGTTACCTTCAAGGATGGTGCCTGAACATTTAGACCAACATTTAGACCCAAGCGTGGTCATTGGGATTCCACCAGAGGGAGAGTGTAGCCATGCCATCTGTGGCTTCTAGTTTTCTTCCCTCCTGGCAGTAAGCCCTGGTACAACATGTTGCCAGTAGTTGATATGGGGTTTTCCCCTCCTGGGTACTCCGCATGAGTGACAGCAGGAGGCGGTGACATCAGGCCTGGGCATGACCAATCATGGTTCCCTCCTCCTGGCTGTACATAAGGGCAGGTACCGCCCAAATTTAGCAGTGCCTTTCCCAACTTGAGGAAGGCAGGTCACACATTAGAGAGGCTGAATATTGGGTCTTCTCTAGTCCTCTTCCCTCCAGGGGACTGTGAGTGTGGAATATACCTCTGTCTCTGCTAGGGAGGCAGGGAAGAGCTAGGTCATCTGCGGGTGCCCTTGGCTTGTAGTGACAGTCCAGGGATCATCCTTCAGTGGTAGCTGAGAAGTTACTGCATCGGGCAGAGGCCTGCCTTGTTACTGTGCTGTACAGAAGAGATAATAAACCATTCCTGTTGTTATACCTTCTGCCTGGTGCGTGACCTTACTGGGGGGAGAGGTAATAGTTCTACCGTGGGAGTTCACCTGCAGTTCCTGGAGCCTATGGCAGATGGAGGCGCTGCACTGCTAAATAGATATATAGGGAATGAACCACAGAAACCTAGTCCTGTGTTTCCACTACCACCGGTGGACGACTCAGCCCTCCTGTTGCCAACAGGTATATGCACCATACATCGTGGTTATGGTCAAATCTCCCACCAGCTGGGGGAAACACGTTACATACAGTGTTTACTTCTTCATGCCCTTTTATAAAGCATCAGTTGCTGTGTCATGTAAACATCCTAAAACTAAAGTGGACTTATATATTACAGTTTATGCCTACCCCTTGATTCCACCATGAGTATGGCAAGTAAGGTGAATATCCTGCAGGACATCGGTTGTTTAAGGTTTAAAATATTTTTTAAGGATGTTAGCTGAGCACAAGATGTGCAAACAGAACAGCAAAGATTTTCTTGCTGTCCCATCAATGACTTGCTGCCAACCCACAAATTAAATAGCCAATTCAACACAAAAAAGCCAAACACCAATTACATTTTGTATTTTATTTTCAAAGGTTACATATCTATCATTGTGGGTGCTTTTATGATTAAAGCCATTCACAAACCTGCCAACCATTTGCTGATTGCCTACTGTATCTCATTAGGTCTCATTTAGCAGGAATGGCAAAGCAGAAAAGACTAGTTAAATTGAATACAACAGGCTAATGGTTGAAAAGTATTTCTGGGATCTGTTGCCAAAAACGCTTTCACTTTCAGCTTCATTAGCAGTGACTTCCAGGAATTATTTATATTCATAGTATTTGTAACTCATAGAAAACTATAGAAGAATGTTTTATTATGATTGGTCTTTTATTCTGGGGTTGATTTATATTATCTCTTTTCTTGACTATCACTTCTCCAGTATTGAACTCTTAAATTTAATTTTATTTGACATGTCTATCCCTTTCTTATTTTTTATGTACAGTATATCCATTATTTTTTACTGTAAATCTCTCTCTCAATCCTTTATTCTCTCAGCAGGCATTCCACCAGCTTTTCTATAATTGCCCACTTTCTTCCTGTTTGTATCTCTGTAGATATCACTTTCTTTGTAGGTATCTCAAATCCCATTTGTGTGTTTTTTTGTTTTTTTGTTTTTTTGAGAATAAATTCTTTATTTCTAAAGATATTTTTTTTTGTTTCAAATATTTTTATTAGGCAATTATACAACATACACTGGCGACACAGTTTATTACACTGCGGCCAGATCCGCAAGCCGGGAGATTTCCCGGCTTGCTAGTGGCCGCCCCTCGGCGTGCCGCGCGTCATAGACGCGCGGTCACGCGTCTTCGGGAGCGTGCGCCCCCTGCACGCGCGTCCAGGGGCTCCCCGAGGGAGCCCTGGTGTCCCGCGATCGCGGGACAGCGGCAGGGGGTTCCGGGGTACCCGGCGGACCCGGCAGCGGTAGGGAGAGCGCCCCGATCGGAGGGCGCTCTTCCGCTGCTTCGGCGCGCGCCCGTCACTCTCGGGCGCGCGCCAGGCTACTGCTGCGGCACAGAACGGGCAAATGCTCGAATAAACTGTGCCGCAGCAGTAAACACGTCATACACAATCTAGGGGTAAAAGGGGACGATAGACAGCACTCTGATAGTGTTAAATTTATGCAATTGCAGGGTGCACGGAACAAAAGGGGACCCTTATTCCCATGGGCATGTCACAAAGTGAGGGGTGGGGGGGGGGGGGAAGGAAAAGGGGAAAAAACATGAAACACAAGGAATATACACAAAAAACGGGGCCCCCATAGCATACTTTCCGTTCTCAGGTTTTTGTGTATATTCCTTGTGTTTCATGTTTTTTCTCCTTTTCCTTCCCCCCCCCACCCCTCACTTTGTGACATGCCCATTTATGATACTGGTTTCTGCAAACACATTTGATTTATTTCTGGTTCGTTTTATTATTAAATGTTTATTCTGCATTACAACTGTTTTCATCATTTAGCTATTAGACAGTGAGTGCTGGTACTTACGTAGATTTGTTACGTCATACACAACGTACAGCCTAATACAGGAACGTTTTTGTCTTTTTTTTAGGGGTGGAAAGAAAAGATTGACAACAATAATTGTCGTACAGGTGAGACCTTCAAAGAGAGAAGGCGGGAAAGGAAGGACATAGGGGGCAGAGGGGGAGAAGAGGGGTGGCAAGGTTCCCCCCGGGAGGGTCCCCACCCTGGTCGAACCCTCCCCCCCCTGGTCGCCAGGCTTCTGACTTTATCCATTTAGGTTTAGGCACGAGATGTCTTAGTTCTCCTTGCATGGGGATACAAACTGCCTGCCCGGCATGTACGGATTATCTTTATCTTATATAGTAACCAAGGCTCCCATATCCTGTAGAATGTTGTTAAATTTTGTTTAAGGAGAGCCGTCAACTTCTCCATAAGCATCACCTCATTGACCCTCTTTTTCATGGTTCCTTTGGAGGGGGTGGTTAATCTCTTCCAGGAAGCCGCTATCTCGCATCTTGCCGCTGTGAGAATTCAGGAGATTAATTTCCAAACTGGACGGTCAATTTCATTCATTGGCCTGGCCAGTAGGTAGGTCAATAGATCAATGGGGATCTCAAGGTCGATGACCTCTTTTATTAATTTTTGAACCTCAGACCAATATTTCACAATTTCTGGACATGCCCACCAGATGTGGGCCATGTCCCCCTTTTGTCCACAACCTCTCCAACAGAGATCGGATGCCAGAGGGTATATTTGTTTTAATCTTACCAGAGTAAGATACCAGTGAAATAAGATTTTATATATATTCTCCTTTGTTGTTGTACATATAGAAGTTCCTGAGGCTGCTTCCCAGATTTCTTCCCAATCCTCTCTGTCGATACTTATGTTTAGATCTGCTGCCCATTTGAGCATATAGTCGTGATTTGGAAGGTCCGCTGATTTCTCCAGTTCAGTGTAAATTTCTGAAATTAGACCTTTTTGGTGAGTGTTGACTCTACATAAGGTCTCAAACTTGGCGTGGGGGGGGGGAATTCTGGTTTTGGGGATATTTTGTGAATGAAGTGTCGAATTTGGAGATATTTAAATGTATCCAATTCTGTAATTTCATATTTAGCACGTACATTTTGGTAGCTCAGGAGCTTCCCTAGGCTTAAGAGATCCGCAATCGTCTTGATTCCTTTCGATTTTAATTGGTTGAATAGCCTGGACCCACAACCAGGAGGAAATTTCGGATTATTGAAAATGGGCGTGAGATGTGAGCTGGGTGTAGAGAGCCCAAATCTGGTCTTACATTTCGACCAAACCTCCAAAGTATGTCTTGCCGTCCTCAATTTTAATTTGTGCAATTGCATATCTCCCCTATCCAAATTCCAAAGGCACGCTTGTAGAGAAGGCATTTTGGCATAATGTGTCTCTATCTCAATCCAGCAACAATGGGCTGGATCTGTGTTCCACATTACTGCTTGTTTTAGTTGGGCTGCAAGATAATATTTGTATATATCTGGGACGCCCATGCCCCCCCTTCCTCTTGATGACAACAGTACTGATCTAGCGACTCTGGGTCTCTTGCCCTGCCAAATAAAGTTAAACAGCCTATTCTGAATGTTTTTTAGTTCAGCGCCAGGAACCTGTACCGGAAGCGTTTGAAAAAAAATATAATAATCTGGGCAGTAAATTCATCTTAATTGAGATCATTCTTCCGATCCATGAAATCTGGTAACCTTCCCACTTGTCCAGATCTTTTTTGATTTTTCCAAGAGTGCTGGATAGTTATCTTGGTATAGAGATCGATAGTTCCTAGATACATTTACCCCCAAGCATGAGGAACACCATCTATAGCTGAAATTCAATTTGAGCAGTTTCACCTCTGGGTCTGAAAGACTTAGATTAAGGGCTTCAGATTTTTCGTTATTTATTTTGTAGCCTGAAATTTTGACAAGATCCATCAGTTCCCTTTGAAGGTTAGCATAGGGGGTGGTTATCACTGCTCAACCTTAATATTCAATAGTATACACTGGCGACACACTTTATTCGAGCTCGGCTAGTCCCACGAATTCGGGTATACTCGGGTGTATTGAGGTTTGTGACTGTTTTCTGCCCGAGTGCATTGCGTTATTTTCCAGGCAGGGATTGGAGCATTTTATTCCCGCTGGCTGCAATACTGCACAGTATATATATATACTGCATTACAATTCATGAATTTATGCCATCTGGTAGACACGCGAAGCATTGCAGCCTATTAAATCCTAATCATTATCATTTAACAGATCAGCCGCCCGTCAGCCAGGCATGAACCATGGCTGGGAAGGCAAACGCAACGGGGCTTGTCAGAGGTGAGGAGCGGCGCATTCCAGGTATCTGCCAGGTACATACTGGGTATTTGCTCGAATAAAGTGTGTCGCAGCAGTAGTTGAATACACGGCGGTGCATGTGGAATAACGAACATATTCATAACAAATGATCCAGAATGATCACAGAAAAGGATTTCCACTGATTTGCACACAGCCCAATTGTCATAACAACATTAAGGGAATAATTCCAACATCCATATAGGAAACCAGGAGGTTTTAAAACACAAAAACAAAAAATTATTTATTAATCTATACTAACTCTTCTAAGTGAAACAAAATTCTATTTTATGACATTTTATGTATATTAATAAAATCATTTAAAAGAGAAAGCACTGGAGTATGCCTATATATTATGCTCTTCTATAACCTCAAATGTATGCATATAATATGCAGGTATGCATGAATGAAATGTGTGTTCATTCACACCACATATGAGCAAGATAGATACATATAGCACTACAAAGTATATAATGAATGACTTCACACATTGTTCAGGTATATTAGTTGTTAAATAGATAGTATATAGTGTCCTCTATGGAAGATAATATAACCATAGGTATTTTAGACCTGAAATGTGGCCATCAGCAGAAAAACGGCAATTGTAGCTGCCAAACCCCAAACGTATCTTCACAATTATGTAAGTTATATCCACATCTAATATGTGATTAAAACTGCCCTGTAGGGGTTTAGTAATCCGATTACTTGTGTCTGTAGTTAGTCACAATAAACCAAGTCTATACACACTATTGGGGATTGCCATATAGTTAATACAACCGTTCAGCTACATCTGCTTGCAAATCAATCTTGCCCGGCATACTCGCTGTCAACTCCGAAACCGAAACCGGGTGATGTCATCAGTGTGTGCGTCACCAAAAGCCCATATATAGAGATCGATAGTTCCTAGATACATTTACCCCCAAGTATATAATGCATGAGTAACACCATCTATAGCTGAAATT
Organism: Ascaphus truei; assembly: GCF_040206685.1. Classification (NCBI taxonomy): domain Eukaryota; kingdom Metazoa; phylum Chordata; class Amphibia; order Anura; family Ascaphidae; genus Ascaphus; species Ascaphus truei. Next base: position 336,228,018 of record NC_134484.1, read on the forward strand.
CAATTTGAGCAGTTTCACCTCTGGGTCTGAAAGATTTAGATTAAGGGCTTCAGATTTTTCGTTATTTATTTTGTAGCCTGAAATTTTGCCAAAATCCATCAGTTCCCTTTGAAGGTTAGGAAGGGAAGTTTGAGGTTTGGTCAAAGTTAAAATGATATCATCGGCAAATCATCGGCAAATAAGGAGATTTTGTAATTTATTTTCCCGATTGAAATACCCTGGATATTCGTATTATTTCGAATTTTAGTCACTAGGGGCTCAATAGCGAGAGCAAAAAGAAGGGGTGACAGGGGGCAACCCTGTCTCGTGCCATTTTTAATTTGGAACCTTTCAGAGTTTCCGCCTGGGAGTCTAACCATAGCAGATGGTTCTGATAGAGCACATGAATTCCTTCTAAAAATGAGTCCTTAAAGCTAAATTTCTTTAAAGTGTTATCCAAGAATAGCCAATCAATTCTATCGAATGCCTTCTCTGCGTCAAGGCTCAACAGAATTGCCTTTGAACCGGTCAGGTGGACATGATCAATTATATTAATTATTTTGCGGGTGTTGTCCGAGGCCTGGCGGCCCGAGACAAAACTAACCTGGTCAATGTGTATTAATCTAGGTAAGATGGGGTTCAGTCTGTTCGCCAATATCTTACTATATAATTTGAGGTCATTATTCAAGAGGGAGATAGGTCTATAGCTTCCACATTGTGTTGGGTCTTTCCCTTCTTTATGTATAATAGCTAAGTTAGCTAATGACATTGATGGTGGGATTGGATTCCCCTCCATGAATGAGTTGAACAAATTTAGTAAGTGGGTGGACAGTATTTGTAGGAATTTCTTATAATAGACATTTGTAAAGCCATCGGGGCCCGGCGTTTTAGAGATTTTAGATGATTTCACTGCTGCCGTCAGTTCTTCCACCGATATTTTAGCATTTAACAAGGAGTTTTCCATACTCTTTTAGGGAGGGGAGACAGCAATCATCTACGTAGTCTATGATTGCCTCTGATTCAGAAGGTTCTGAATTAGCAGATCGAGTTCTCAGATTATAAAGCTTAGTGTAGAATTTGGTAAATTCGTCTGCTATTTTTTTTCCATTATATAATAGCTCACCAGATTTATTTTTAATCGCAGTTATTTGTGACCTTTTTTGTACTCCTCTTAACTTGCTAGCAAGAAGTCTGTCTGCCTTGTTACCTTTATCGTAGTATCTCTGGCCTGTCCATTTGAGAGCTTTTTCTACATTTTCTAGTTGAATCTGCTTTAGATCGTTTCTGGCAGCTGTCGGTAATTTATACATTTTCCTGGAAGGGTTGAATTTGTGCTGCTGCTCTAACTTAATAATTTTGTCTGTAAGTTCTTTGACTATCTTTGCTTTGACTTTCTTCCTGTGGGATGCAATTGAGATGAAGTTACCTCTAATTGCCGCCTTATGGGCTTCCCACAAGATTGCTGGAGATGTGACCGATCCAAAATTCAGTCTAAAATAGTCCTTAAGGGCCTTTTTATCTCCTTTTCTATCTCCGGGTGATTTAGTAAGGAGTCATCCAATTTCCAGCTGTATGAATTTAATTTAACAAATGGAATAGAGAGGGACAGAGTAATGGGTGCGTGGTCTGACCACGTAATTGTGCCGATATCTGACGTGGCAACAGCCTCCAGAACATTCTTGGTTGCTAGAAAATAGTCTATACGAGAATAAGTCTGGTGGGGTGCCGAGTAAAAGGTGAAATCCCTTTGTCCCTGGTGCTGAGCTCTCCAAATGTCCACCAAAGAGAACTCTTTTATAATTTCTTTAAATTTTTTCCCTGATCTCTGGGATTGGGTTTGACCTGGGACAAATGATTTTTCTTCGGTGGGGTTTAGTACCATGTTTAGATCTCCACCTATTATCATTGATAACAGATACTCCGAATCTACTTCTTCTAGTACTTTTCTTAGGAAGTCTGTCTGATTCTCATTTGTGGCATATAGGTTAATCAGTGCAATTGCCGATCCGAGCCATATACAACTAGAAATCTACCCTCTGGATCCGTTTTTGTTTTTCTTAGATTGAATGGAGTTCCCTGACGAATCAGGATGGCAACTCCTCTCTTTTTACTACTAAATGATGAGTAATAACTCATAGGGAATGCATTTTGAAATGTTTTAGGTGGTTCTTGAGATGTGAAATGCTCTCCTGCAGAAATATAATATCCCCACCGGATTTTTTCATTTCTTGGAGAGCTAGTCTCCTTTTTCTATTATTTTGTAATCCTTTTACATTTAAGGATACCAGCTTAATTGCCGTTTGCTTAGCCATAAATACTATATTTCCTATAAAATTCTAAGACCTCTCCCTTCCCACTAGGGGTGGTCCTTTTTAGTTTCATTAAGGTCTGGTGCCTTTTGATACGAGGCTCAAAGGTATCTCTTCTTCGTCTAGTTCTGGCCTCGGCTGACCAGGGAGGGAGGGAGTGGGGGGGGGGGGGAGAAGAGGAAGGGGAGGGAAGGAAGGGGAGGAGGGGGACCTGCTGGGACAGTATCAGCAGGATTAGGTGAGAGAAAAGAATAGACCTTATCAAGGTCTTGAGAGATCGAGACCAGCCTAACTAGTGGCTGGTTTTTAGGGCTTAAGGCCCTTGGGGGGTGGGTCCGGTGACAACAGTCGGTGGGCACGGGGGAGGTAGAGACCCTCTAGGTATCTAATTTCCCACTACTTTCCCATGGTTCCGATGAGTTAAAGGGGTATGGTCAAATGGAGTGGGTAGGGAGGTGGTGGAGGTAGGGGTGGGGAGGGGGGGGGGAGTTGTGGAGGGGAGATGGGGGAATAAGGAGCAAAGTATATGGTATCTGTGGTCCATAAAGCATCAGAATCCAGGAGGTATTCCTGATCTCGGCTGTTAAGGGAGGATGATTAGTTGGGGGGAAAGAATAGGAGAGGGGAAAGGGCAAGGGGAGGTTGGGGGGTTGACATAGAGGGGGAAGGAAGGCTGGAAGGGTGGAGTAAAGGGGGAGTGGGGGGGGAAAGGGGAGTGTGTGGGGGGTGGAGGGGTGAGGGAGGGATAGTGATCCAATCTCACTACCATACACTTAAATTCCTCTATGACTCTAGTTAACACATTTAAATTGAATGAGTCCCGAACATGAATCCCGTTATTTTGACACTACTTTTCCCTGGGGAGGTGTGCATTGTAGCTTGAGAACATGATACTAACACATTTTGAAAGACATGTACCTTGCGGACAGAGTCTGAACCCGTTTGAGAGCTAGAGACAAAGAGGGGAGGGGTGTAGAGGGAGAAGGGGAAGGAGATATATACAACTTAACAACATTGTTTCTGTTTAACATTAAACCTTATGCCTTCACTCATAAGACTTGGTCTCAATTAGAAACCACATAAGTGGAGACCCTTTTCCGTTTGGCGTAATTTAGACGCCGTTAGTTATACTTTGGTGTTGATGGGGGGTAGACATAGGGAAAGAGTGGGGGGGGAATGGGGGGGGTGAAGGGAGGATGGGGTGGGATGGGGAGGGGGGTAGTGAAAGGGAGGGGGGGCAATGGTGGGTGGGGGGGGAGGGTGGCGGGCGTGGAAGGGTAGGGAAGGTGTGAGAGAGGGGTGGGGGGGGAAGGGTAGGGAAGGTATGGGAAGGTATGGGAGAGGGGAAGGGGGATAATAACAATTTTATTACACCACAGATATATATCACTGACAGCATCCCTATGAGTGTTATCCTGCGAGGGATTCCAATCGCTTTGGGAGTTCTGGGAGTACATTTTCTACGGGCCTAAGAGTGGGGGGGGGGAGGATGAGCAACAGTAGGGGGGGGGGGATGATGTGGTGATAGGGCAGGGGCACGGGGAACGGATGGGGCATGGGCAGGAAAGGGGACCCAGGGTAGGGGGGGGTGGGTAGTTTCGCTAGTTAACTTTATATTAAGTAAATCACTCACTAAGACATAGCAATATAAACAGTGTAACCGTAACTTTAACTTATTAAACATTATCTGTCCCATTAAGCATGTTCGTATACCTCCATTACAGACCCTTCTGGAGCGATGGTCTCCTCGGGAGTTCAGGGGGGCTCTGTGCTCGGGAAGTAAGCAGCGTCTTATGAGCGACCGGGGATCCGCGGTCTCACCACCAAACTGGCTAACCGGGCCTCAGTTCTCCAGCAACAGCTGGAGGTACACCCTCTCCAGCCAAGTGGTGAAGCTGCACCCTCCACTCTGTCGAGGAAGGGCCTTGAAAAAACAAACTGGGAAGGAAAGAGGCAAGGTCCCGCGTAGATCTCAGCTCTCCCCGGGTTAGTTGATCATCGACTCTCCGCTCAGGCTTGCGTGTAGCTCCGTTGGAAGATGAGTGCCCTTGGGGGCTCTTCTGCGGGGGAAATACTTGCCGGAGGGTTAGACGGGCGTCGCCTTAGGCGGGTAGGACACCTCGGATCCGCAGCTGAAGTAACTGTAGGTGGTATCTCCGTTCAGCAGCCGCCTACGGGAAATATATTGAGGTTTTACTTGGCCCTCATTTGTTTCTGGCCCGCCAGTCTCTCTGAGGCTCTCACAGGGGGATCTTCACTTTCTTGACTCTGGGTTCATTGGTGTGACCACTCAGGAGATTCCTACCTCTCCCTGTCCCTCTCTCCCATCTCCTGTTACCCTTTCTACTCCTTCCCATTCCTCTCCTTCTTCTACCTCTCTCCCCTTGCTGCAGCGCATTCCCCGCAGGTCTCGCATACTCACGCGCTCCCTTAGCCCTTGCTTTAATCCTCCCCGCTCCCTTGCCCCCGCGGTAGCTCCTTTACCTTCCCCTGTGGTGCCATCCGTCCCGTTGCCTCCTCCTCGGGGGATGCCCGCGGCGCGGCATTCCGCGCGCCTGGTGACGCGTCCGGTGCATGCACCCCCTCAGCCCACGGGGGACGCGCGTGCATGCTCCTCTCTACCTTTGCTGGCCATCGCGCGGGCACAGGCCTCGCGCGCATTCCCCTCCTCTTGGCTCTGTCCCCCTCCTGCGGTCTTCCCCTGCTCCTTGCGGGCCGCGCCTGTGTTGCAACCTGTGTGCACGCATCCCCAGCTTACAGGGGGCACACGCACAGACTCTTCTTATCAGGTTCCCCCTGTCTCCGCCTCCCAACCTGTTCAGGCCATACCCCTGACTGCCCCTTCTGTCTCCTCCTCTTCTCTCCCTGACCTATCTCTAGCTTCCCCCACTTCTCTCTCTACTCCTCCCCTCTCTCTCTCACACTGGTGCACCTTCCTTTATAATCCCTGTCTGTCACCTCTTCCTCGCTCTGTAGATTTCCTGTTTCCCTGTGTGTACCTGACCTATGCTGTGCTCCCTCTGTGCTCCTGTGATTACCTGCTCCTGTGTTACTTTGGATTTCCCTGGCTTTGACCCCTGCTCTCCCTGGACTACTCTGCTCTCTGGTATCCCTTTGAACCCTGCTACGCATACGACTCCGATGACCTCTGGCTTCCTAGGACCTGGCTTGCCCTCTGACGACTCTACCCTGTGGATCCCTGAACATTGGCAAACGGACACGACTATTCTCACGGACACTCCCCAAGCGTTGCAAGTATACACTAACAACTCTTCCAACAGGCCCAGCAACGCTATACCACACTCCGGGCTTGCTCCCACTGCTGTGGGTGTGTGGTATCATACCGTTCCCACCTCAGTACTGGGGTCTAGCTTGGTCTGCGGGCATACAGGCGTGACAATACTCCATTTCTAGGAAAGTCAGATCTAAGAGAGGAGGAGTGGTGTTATTTTATATTGCAAACACCTTACAATTTATGCTCCTAAATTGCCCCTCAAACCCACCCTCTTTTGAAATCCTACTTGGCAAAACGACATGAATTTACACCCAAGTACCTGCCTCCACCCTAGTACCTGCCCCAACCTGAGTACTTTTCTCCACCTGAGTACCTGCCCCCATACCATTACAAGTATGGACCAACCAACTCCAAAACCGAGTTTCAAGGTGTCTAATCAAGGTAAATATAAATTTACACAAGTTTACATACACTACGGTACTGTATAACCCTACGGTAGAATCGAACACATTGAGGTTTCCCCTGAGAATCAGTGCTTAGTGCATAGATCTGTTTAGAGGATAACTGTAGCTACAGTAGGTGTGAAGTGGGCTGCTCTTAACTACACTGCACCGGAGTATCTCATCTTTTATTAAACTATCTGAAAACAGAAAAAAGGGAATTATAATATAAGAATATATAATAAATCTGAGGATCTTGCTGGAAGCTACACACAACATGATTATCTCTTTTTGTTAAGGAACCGTGAAAATAAAAAAGGGGATTATTATACTGTTAAACTATGTATACAGTATACTGTATATAAAATATTATTATACTTAACTACATTTCTATACAGTATATATATCTTTTTGTAAGTGAAACTTCTTAGTAAGTTTGTCACTGAAAATGTAATTAGTATTTTTTTTTCATATGATTTTTATTGTATTAATTTTTTTCTCCACATAAATTGGGAAGGTGTTTCATTCAATGAAAATCATAACAATCATATTAGTATTTTAGGTGAAAAATACAAAAAACGTTTGAGTTACATTGCACCATTTATTATATTTTTGGTATTTGCACTGCTATATTTATAATCCCAAGGGGGGGGAGGTGGGATTATGTGTGTGTGTGTGTGTGGGGGGGGTGTTGGGGTACTGTGTGTGTGTGTGTGTGGTATATGGCATTGAGGTTTGTGTACTGTAAGTGTGGTGAAGGGAGATGTCCATGTCTGTGTCCATGAGGTGATGTGACACTGAGGTGTGTGGGGTGAAGGTATATGTCCCAGAGGTCCCTGTATATAATGCAATCCCCAGGGAACGTGTGTGTGTTTGTGCAGTGGTGTAGTTAGACATGTGCGGGCTACTGAGCAAAAAAAAAATTCAGGGCCCTCTGTCTCTGCCTCTGCCTCTGCCTCACTCTCACTCTCACTCTCACTCTCTCTTAGGGCCTCATTCAGAGAGGGTTGATACATTTTATCGCCATGGCATTTAAAATGACGTTTTTTTGGTGTTGCTATCACAGTATTCAGAAAGGCTTGATTACCTGTGATAGCAAAATTCCCAAAACGTGCGAGTTGCTGCCAGCGAGAGCATCGAGCCTCTGAAAGGCCTTAACCGGCGATTCATTTCTGCTGCAGAGAGAGCGGCTCTGAGAGAGCCGCCTCTCACAGCTGAAATGTCACCCGAAAATTATTTATTTTAATATACATTTCTTTCATAGTGTAGATGTGCAGGGGGTCTCCGGAGCTGAACCGTGTTGGTTTCAGGTCCGGGGACCCCCTGCTTCCCGAGATACCGGCACCTTTATGGGGTGCTGGTATCTCCTATGCAAGGAAATGTCCCGGTCACGTGATGCGGGACATTCAATGCAAAGGGATACTGGCACCCCATAAAGGTGCCTGTATCTATGGGAAGCAGGGGGTCCCCGGACATAAAACCAATGTGGTTCAGCTCCGGAGACCCCCTGCACATCTACACTATGAAAGAAATGTATATTAATAAATATTTTAATAAACATCAATACACGCCCCCGCCCCTCCGCCCAAACCCATACACTACAGCAAGCATGTCAAACTCGCTGGCCGCATACGACCCACAGCCCAGTGGTTCCCAATCTGTGCACCGCGGCTTGTCTAGAGGGACACCGCGATTATCCCTCCCCACCATCCCTCCGATTATCCCTCCCCATTATCCCTCCCCATTATCCCTCCCCATTATCCCTCCCCATTATCCCTCCTTAATGCCGGCTGGGCCGCAGGGGATTGGCTGCAGGCAGAGAGGAAGTCGGGGGCGGGGCGGGGCTACCGCTTTGTGCAGAGCACACGGGGAGTGTGTGTGTCTGCCTTTCCACTCCTGGCTCCTCTGTCTGCTGGTGGCTGCGCGGTGTCCCGTCCCCTTCTGCCCCGGGTGATAGAAGGTAGAGGGGGTGCTGGGGAAGGGGGGGGAGTTAGTTGTACATTTGCCTGTCCTGCACGGATCGCATGCCTTTCCTCTCCCCCTCCCCCCAGTCACTCACATCCGTCGCTGCCTCTGCTCTCCTGTGTGTGTGTGTATCTGTGTGTGTGTGTGTGTGTGTGTATCTGTGTGTGTGTGTGTATATCTGTGTGTGTGTGTGTATGTGTGTATCTGTGTGTGTGTGTATCTGTGTGTGTGTGTGTACCTGTGTGTGTGTGTGTATCTGTGTGTGAGTGTATGCAGGAAGCTGCCTGCACGGATCGCATGCCTTTCCTCCCCTCCTCCCCCAGTCACTCACATCCGTGGCTGCCTCTGCTCTCCACTGCTCTCGTGTGTGTATCTGTGTGTGTGTGTATCTGTGTGTGTGTATCTGTGTGTGTGTATCTGTCCATGTGTGTGTGTGTGTGTGTGTGTGTGTGTGTGTGTCTGAGAGAGAGTCAGAGAGAGAGTGTGTCTGAGAGAGAGAGTATGTGTCTGAGAGATAGTGTGTGTGTCTGAGAGAGAGAGAGAGAGAGAGAGAGTGTGTGTCTGAGAGAGAGTGTGTCTGAGAGAGAGAGTGTCTGAGAGAGAGAGAGAGAGAGTGTCTGAGAGAGAGAGAGAGAGAGTGTCTGAGAGAGAGAGAGAGAGTGTCTGAGAGAGAGAGAGAGAGTGTCTGAGAGAGAGAGAGAGAGAGAGAGTGTCTGAGAGAGAGAGTGTCTGAGAGAGAGAGAGAGAGTGTCTGAGAGAGAGAGAGAGTGTCTTAGAGAGAGAGAGAGAGAGAGTGTCTGAGAAAGAGAGAGAGAGAGAGAGTGTCTGAGAAAGAGAGAGAGAGAGAGAGAGTGTCTGAGAGAGAGAGAGAGAGAGAGAGTGTCTGAGAGAGAGAGTGTCTGAGAGAGAGAGAGAGAGAGAGTGTCTGAGAGAGAGAGAGAGAGAGAGAGTGTCTTAGAGAGAGAGAGAGAGAGAGAGTGTCTGAGAAAGAGAGAGAGAGAGAGAGAGAGAGAGAGTGTCAGAGAGAGAGAGAGAGAGAGTGTCTGAGAGACAGTGTGTGTCTGAGAGACAGTGTGTGTCTGAGAGAGAGTGTGTGTCTGAGAGAGAGTGTGTGTCTGAGAGAGAGTGTGTGTCTGAGAGAGAGTGTGTGTCTGAGAGAGAGTGTGTGTCTGAGAGAGAGTGTGTGTCTGAGAGAGAGTGTGTGTCTGAGAGAGAGTGTGTGTCTGAGAGAGAGTGTGTGTCTGAGAGAGAGTGTGTGTCTGAGAGAGAGTGTGTGTCAGAGAGAGAGTGTGTGTCAGAGAAAGTGTGTGTCAGAGAGAGTGTGTGTCAGAGAGAGTGTGTGTCAGAGAGAGTGTGTGTCAGAGAGAGTGTGTGTCAGAGAGAGAGAGAGTGTCTGCAAGAGAATATCTGAGAGAGAGAGAGAGAATCAGAGAGAGAGAGAGAGAGTCAGAGAGAGGGAGAGTGTCTGTGTGAGAGAGAGAGTGTCTGAGAGAGAGAGAGAGAGTGTCTGAGAGAGAGAGAGAGAGAGAGAGAGAGAGTGTCTGAGAGAGAGACAGAGTCAGAGAGAGGGAGAGAGAGAGTCAGAGAGAGGCAAAGAGAGAGTCAGAGAGGGAGAGAGAGAGTCAGAGAGGGAGAGAGAGAGTCAGAGAGGGGGAGAGAGAGTCAGAGAGGGAGATAGAGAGAGTCAGAGGGAGGGAGAGAGAGAGAGTCAGAGGGAGGGAGAGAGAGAGTCAGAGGGAAGGAGAGAGAGAGAGAGAGAGAGTCAGAGGGAGGGAGAAAGAGTCAGAGGGAGGGAGAAAGAGTCAGAGGGAGGGAGAGAGTCAGAGGGAGGGAGAGAGAGAGAGAGAGAGAGAGAGAGAGAGAGAGAGAGAGAGAGAGAGAGAGAGAGAGCCAGAGGGAGGGAGAAAGAGTCAGAGGGAGGGAGAGAGTCAGAGGGAGGGAGAGAGTCAGAGGGAGAGAGAGAGAGAGAGTCAGAGGTAGGGAGAGAGAGTCAGAGGGAGAGAGAGTCAGAGGGAGGGAGAAAGAGTCAGAGGGAGGGAGAAAGAGTCAGAGGGAGGGAGAGAGTCAGAGGGAGGGAGAGAGAGAGAGAGAGAGAGAGAGAGAGAGAGAGAGAGAGAGAGAGCCAGAGGGAGGGAGAGAGAGTCAGAGGGAGGGAGAGAGAGTCAGAGGGAGGGAGGAAGAGAGAGTCAGAGGAAGGGAGAGAGAGTCAGAGGGAGGGAGGGGGAGAGAGTCAGAGGGAGGGAGGGGGAGAGAGTCAGAGGGAGGGAGAGGGAGAGAGTCAGAGGGAGGGAGAGAGAGTCAGAGGGAGGGAGAGAGAGTCAGAGGGAGGGAGAGAGTCAGAGGGAGGGAGAGAGTCAGAGGGAGGGAGAGAGAGAGAGTCAGAGAGAGAGAGAGTCAGAGATGCCAAGTGTCAGGAAGAAAACATTAATTTTATCGTTGTTCTTATTCTTTTTTTTTTCTTTACTGTACTTTTCGAAATAAACTTACGTTTCTATGAAAATTTAAGTTTTTGTTTTTTTGCGGCCCACCTAAACTTAAACCTTGTTTATTTGGCCCGTGTTAGCCTTTGAGTTTGACATGCTTGCAGTACAGTAATGGGCAAAATAACTATTATCCAGATATGGATAATAGATTATTTGCCCATTATTAAACAATGCATTAGCATACAAAAATAAAGTAAATAAATACAGTTATACTTACCACAACAGCAGGTCCCTCTGTCCTCCGTAGCAAGAAAGCATATACAGTATACAGTACATAATAAAGACATTCTAATGGCCCCTAACCCCTTAATCACCTTAGCGGTTACTAACCGCTATAGTCATTAATGGGTTACCCACCCTGACCCGATACAAACCCGGGAGGCCTAAGCACCCACCCCTGACTGACTATACCCACCCTGTACCCATTGAGTAATATACTGGTACATCATACCCATATAATAATATGGGCATGATAAGTCTCTATTGCACTCAATGGGCACCCTAATTACAATACAATAATACACAAGACACACAATAATAAAACATAACTAAACTCCAAAAAAACACATCCAACATGACAGAAATACACAGTAAAATACTTATATATTCTCTTGAAGTAGGGTCATTTAGTTTAACCCTTTGGCCAAAGCGTTGTAAGCTTGCGAGCCACGTCAAGGCAGACACCTGTTCGCAAGTCCTAACACTACCAGATAAAATACTAATATACCTCTATTAGGATTAAAATTCTCATTTACCTCTATTAGGAGGGAGAAAGACCACAGTGGGTCTATATCCAGCAGAATGAGGCACTTGCAAACTAGGGAAGTGGGGAGGGGCGGGCTTAAAACCTGGGAAGGAGGAGCCACTAACCTCCACCAGCTGGAATAGCTGAGAATGGGTTAACAAAACACAGAACCCCAGTAAGCTCTTTTTGGGAACCCCTGAGCCCCCACAAAATATATGTATATGTGTCAAAATGGAGTGCTATTGAGCGTGGCATACAGCAGCGGCAGCTCTTATTCGAGCAAAAGCCGCTGGCTGTATGTGGCTGGGAAGCGGGTAGCCGCGGCGCGTGGCGGCGCACTGTGACGTCACAGTCACAAGCGCGCCCGGCTTCCCCGTCTTCCCTGGCTTCCCCAGGCTTCCCCGACACCCCTGGAGATCAAATCAAGGTAAGCGGGGTGCGGGGAAGCAGAGGGGCAGAGCAGAAGCCGGGCTCGGGGTCCGGAAGCATAGTAAATTGCGCGCGAGTTGGAGGGGGGGTGCGTGGGGGAAACGCGGCGGCGCGCGGTTATTACTGGCGGCAGCTGGGGTAGATCCCGGCATGCCGCCGGCATTTAGTGCGATAAAGTATGTCGCTACTGTATGTATACAACAGACGAAAGAGAAGCCCAATGTTACATCCAACATGACAGAAATACACAGTAAAATACTTATATATTCTCTTGAAGTAGGGTCATTTAGTTTAACCCTTTGGCCAAAGCGTTGTAAGCTTGCGAGCCACGTCAAGGCAGACACCTGTTTGCAAGTCCTAACACACCCAGATAAAATACTAATATACCTCTATTAGGATTAAAATTCTCATTTACCTCTATTAGGAGGGAGAAAGACCACAGTGGGTCTATATCCAGCAGAATGCGGCACTTGCAAACTAGGGAAGTGGGGAGGGGCGGGCTTAAAACCTGGGAAGGAGGAGCCACTAACCTCCACCAGCTGGAACAGCTGAGAATGGGTTAACAAAACACAGAACCCCAGTAAGCTCTTTTTGGGAACCCCTGAGCCCCCACAAAATATATGTATATGTATATGTGTCAAAATGGAGTGCTATTGAGCGTGGCATATGTATACAACAGACGAAAGGGAAGCCCAATGCTCCATCCAACATGACAGAAATACACAGTAAAATACTTATATATTCTCTTGAAGTAGGGTCATTTAGTTTAACCCTTTGGCCAAAGTGTTGTAAGCTTGCGAGCCACGTCAAGGCAGACACCTGTTCGCAAGTCCTAACACTACCAGATAAAATACAGTACTAATATACCTCTATTAGGATTAAAATTCTCATTTACCTCTATTAGGAGGGAGAAAGACCACAGTGGGTCTATATTCAGCAGAATGAGGCACTTGCAAACTAGGGAAGTGGGGAGGGGCGGGCTTAAAACCTGGGAAGGAGGAGCCACTAACCTCCACCAGCTGGAACAGCTGAGAATGGTGTAACGGGTGTTCCCTCTGGCCTGACCCACCCAATCTCATATTGGCCCGTGTAGTCTAACCAGTCTCCCATTACAAGGCGTGTGTGGTGTTGCACCTGCAAGTAACAGGACTCTTGAGTCTCCCGCTTGGTGTTATTAGGGGATGTCATCAGGACAGGTAGCTGAGGTAGTGGGTGCGAGTCCAACTTACTTCATGTGCAGCGCCTCCACCTCATCAGGATCTGTGCTTCCGCAGGGAGATGGTCCTGGTGAGGAACTCCTTCTTGGTGGTGCCATCCACTGCTGAGTAACTTCACACTCACCCAGTGGAGGTATCTTTAACAAGGGCATCTTTATTTGCATGGTGGTATGGGCAAGCTGCCCCTCACAGATAACAGCTCAGCCACTCATCTCTTTGCAGCACTCTCTTAGGAAGGTCCCTTGTCCCTAATAGAGCTGCTTTCCACCTTTACTCTCAGAGAGAGATTGCCCAGCTTCTCTGGCTGCTGTAATCTCCTCTCCTGAGCTGCTTTGTCTCTCTCTTGAGCTGCTCTGTCTGTCAGCTCCTCTAACTCTGCCCACTCCTCTAATACTGCTCCGTCTGCTTACTGACTCACAGCTAGCAGGAGACACTGCAACACTGTTGCAACCTTCACGTGCCTCTCAGTGAACAGAGCAGCACAACAACAGGAAACTGACTTCTAACTTTAGGCAGTGCTGTGTCTTATATCACCCCCCAGAGAACAAACCTGCTCTGTACCACTAAGTGGGGACACACTGCATGTTGTCACTTCCTTTGGGGACATATGACACCTCACCAGGGTGTGAGGGCAAACCTCCATGATAACTACTGGCATTCCTGCATACTTACCAGGTTTACTGCCAGCATGAGAAAGAGATATGTACACCAATCTTACACATGGCTACATTCTCCCCCTGGTGGAACCCCAACGACCCGGCTGGGATCTAAATTTGCGGAACCTTCCTTCAGGTAGCACTGCAAAACATAACAACACATTACAGTACATATCTTTTCATCATACAATAACAGATACATCCTAACTTTAGATGTATAACAACTAGGATTACCCCATGCTGGAGTATCCATTACTGGGACTACTCTACCCTCTTAAGGTGGCTTGCGCACAGCATGGTCCACTGGGCTTAGAGCATCAATGCTGTAACACTCTAGGGGACATACTGTACACCCACCATCAGCCCATAACTCTGGCCTGGATGCTAGTGGACTGAGAGGATCATGCCCATACACCTCCCTAAGGCCTCTCTGGGAGATGTAGACTACCCCCTCTTGACTACACCACGTCTCATCTAACCCGCCAGGATCCCAATTTTCTGAATCAAGGGAACCCATTTCAAACATAAGTTCGTTCTCCCAGGGACGATGAAAATTACGTACCAACTTTTGGCGATCCCTAATAACTCTTCCTGACAGTGAAGGCACATAGGGGGCTCTCCGGGCAATAGGCACCATATGAGCAACATTACCCAAATCCCCAGATGAAACTCCCAATGTTCCTGGGGACCCAAAGTTTGACCCAAGGCTCTTAGGATCACACCCCACCATAACAGTACGATTGTCATCATGAGGGCTGTATAACATTCTTTGCATAGCCATCTTCCTCCCCGATCCCTCATCGGAGGTAAAACAGTCACCCCAGTCCAGATTTTCCCCAGTCCATTCTTCAAAAGTGGCTCGGGACTCCCCAGACAACCCTTGGCTAGACTGGGACCCATAGGAAAAAGTGACAGGTGCAGGGGTTTTAACTATGGCCTGGGGTTGGGCATAGGGAAACACCGCCGGCATACGCGGGACTACGACCCGCAACTTCTCGCTACCTTGCCCAGTACCATCGGACTGGCACTCCGGTTCACTCGCCTCCTTACTCCCAGGCTTCCGCAGGGCCTGCTGGCTCTTCTCGGACCCAGGCAACCGGGTACAGCTGCTTGGCCGAGAGGACACGGCCATCTCGCTGGACTCGCCGCCATCTTGCGTTGGGTTCCCAACCGGAACCTCTTCCTCCAGAACGACATCCGCCATTGCCACCACCGGCGCCTGTGGGGGGTTAGGAGGTTCCTCAACACTCCGCTGGCTTGCGATGTGTTCCTCTGTGGTAGGCCGGACTGGCTGTTGTAGAGCACACGGGCCTACATCATGGTCCGCAGCCGATGGGATAAATGTCTCTTTATCTTCAGCTTCACTTGTGTGGTCCGCCGGCTGGCGCATCACCACAGCTGGTTGACTACTGTCTTCAGTAGTACAGGATGGGGATAGGGACATCTCCGCAGGGGAACAGCGTCGGGGCGCTTCGCATTCGCTGATGGCCATCGGCCTGAAGCGGTCCTGCTCCAGCGGTACCAGTGGTAGCGATCCCCCTTCTCCCTGGGCAGTCACCTTACCCTTCGTTGATTCCGTCAGGAATGGTTCCATCATCTGGGGTTCCGGTATTGGAACCGGATCTGGAGCCGCGGTTAGGGCGCACGGGCCCTCTGTAGTTGAGGTAGGCTGGTTAGCCGCATCTTCCGCTACGGGTTCCGTAGCACACAGCAGCACTGGTTTTAGGAACTGTGCCGCGCAGCAGGCACACTTGGGTCCCCAGCTCAATTCGCCATCAGGAAAAGCACACTTGGGGCATAGGCACCAGACGTACCTTTTTCCTTCGACTTTCACTACCTGAACCCCTCGTGGTCGCTGATAGGGATCAAAGTTCATACCACCAGAGAGTTTAAGGTCTTTCTGTAAGCACGGGCACAAAAGAAATGTTACATACAGTCCCTCTGCTGGCCAAACACCATACAACTGCGGATGTGGTTCGCTGCATTCTGTTTCTTTCTTAGGGGGAACAGAAGTTGCTACTGGCAGTTCACTGTGCTCACTCCCCCTGGTGGACTCTAGAGGAGGGTCTCGTAGACTTGTAGGCTGACCCAGCACAGGGGCGGAGTCAGTCATAGTCCATGAGGGCGCGGCTCCAGCTTTCGCGCCAAACTCCCCAACGGGGTGGAGTTTTCTCGTTGGCGCCAATCCTGGCCAACAATCAGCAAACTGCAAAGTTGCAAGACTTTCTGCAGCTGGCCCACGCGGTGTCCCGGGAACGCGGGAACCGCCATTTTGGGTCGTATTATCTTTATTCATCACATTTGAGGTAGCGTGTGGCTGTTTGTATATTGAATGATAACAAAGTCCATTTCGTTCCTCCCATCTAGCAACACTGTCGTCCTCACTAGTCTTGAGGTTACTTTCCCGAGAGCATAGACAGGACAAACCCGGCGCAGCCACGGCTGTCACGCCAGTCTCCAACAGGCTCACAGAAGTCTCTTCTGTAGCTTGTTCTTCTTCCACGCACAGGTCATATGCATGTTCCTCGGTTACCCGCCTTCCTGGACCTTCTGCGCTCTGCAGATCCTCCATTCTGACGGTTCTCTCTGCCCCCTGCCATCCTGGACCTTCTACTCTGTGCAGATCCTCCATTCTGACGGTTCTCTCTGCCCCCTGCCATCCGGGACCTTCTACTCTGTGCAGATCCTCCATTCTGACGGGGCTCTCTCGAGAAGGGACACTTTCTACCAAGGAGTGGTTCTGACTCTGTGCTGAACTACTCACAGTGCAGGGGCGGGTTTCAGGTTTTGGCACCCACACCCAACCCGGACAATACTCTGCAACAATTTCTTGCACAGTCCTGGTGCTCTCCCGACTTGGCGGGAGCCGCCATCTTTGGTGTGACTTACTGCTTGAGAGAGCCTCCAATCTTGCGGTCGCCATTCTTTTCTCTGTTATCGCACATGGAGCTCCTCTCTGCGGGGCAGCTGCCACACCGATGCAATAAAATGCCTTGTGCACCACCTTGTGTACCTAATGTAGATCTGACTCGTGTTTGCACTACCTCAGGCTAGGCTCACTCTTTCTGTGTCTACTGTAACACGTTCCTCCAGTCTGTGCTCCTTGGTAAGTGGTCTGGAATGGAGACTAGAGTACTCTGGCTCTTCCATGCAGTACTTTGGGCGTCGACCTACTTTTGGCTAGCCTAGTGCGGACCCGTCCAGAATTCCTGCTCTCAGTTACCAGTTTACCCCTTAGGCGTCCCCCGCTAGCACTACCTCAAGGCGACTAGAACAGCAATAGCCCCCGGCTCCAGACTCACTAACCCCTTACGGATCCCAAGGCGACTTTGCGGCATGCAGCTCCAGCATCACCCTGACTACCCCTGGCTCCGTCCCACGCAGCACAAAGTGGCAGCAGACACTTCTCTCTTTCCTAATGTGTGCCTAGCAAAAGCCTGTCCTGTTGACAGGTATCTCAGCAGCGCCTCCAATTGTAACGGGTGTTCCCTCTGGCCTGACCCACCCAATCTCATATTGGCCCGTGTAGTCTAACCAGTCTCCCATTACAAGGCGTGTGTGGTGGTGCACCTGCAAGTAACAGGACTCTTGAGTCTCCCGCTTGGTGTTATTAGGGGATGTCATCAGGACAGGTAGCTGAGGTAGTGGGTGCGAGTCCAACTTACTTCATGTGCAGCGCCTCCACCTCATCAGGATCTGTGCTTCCGCAGGGAGATGGTCCTGGTGAGGAACTCCTTCTTGGTGGTGCCATCCACTGCTGAGTAACTTCACACTCACCCAGTGGAGGTATCTTTAACAAGGGCATCTTTATTTGCATGGTGGTATGGGCAAGCTGCCCCTCACAGATAACAGCTCAGCCACTCATCTCTTTGCAGCACTCTCTTAGGAAGGTCCCTTGTCCCTAATAGAGCTGCTTTCCACCTTTACTCTCAGAGAGAGATTGCCCAGCTTCTCTGGCTGCTGTAATCTCCTCTCCTGAGCTGCTTTGTCTCTCTCTTGAGCTGCTCTGTCTGTCAGCTCCTCTAACTCTGCCCACTCCTCTAATACTGCTCCGTCTGCTTACTGACTCACAGCTAGCAGGAGACACTGCAACACTGTTGCAACCTTCACGTGCCTCTCAGTGAACAGAGCAGCACAACAACAGGAAACTGACTTCTAACTTTAGGCAGTGCTGTGTCTTATATCACCCCCCAGAGAACAAACCTGCTCTGTACCACTAAGTGGGGACACACTGCATGTTGTCACTTCCTTTGGGGACATATGACACCTCACCAGGGTGTGAGGGCAAACCTCCATGATAACTACTGGCATTCCTGCATACTTACCAGGTTTACTGCCAGCATGAGAAAGAGATATGTACACCAATCTTACACATGGCTACAATGGGTTAACAAAACACAGAACCCCAGTAAGCTCTTTTTGGGAACCCCTGAGCCCCCACAAAATATATGTATATGTATATGTGTCAAAATGGAGTGCTATTGAGCGTGGCATATGTATACAACAGACGATAGAGAAGCCCAATGCTACATCCAACATGACAGAAATACACAGTAAAATACTTATATATTCTCTTGAAGTAGGGTCATTTAGTTTAACCCTTTGGCCAAAGCGTTGTAAGCTTGCGAGCCACGTCAAGGCAGACACCTGTTCGCAAGTCCTAACACACCCAGATAAAATACTAATATGCCTCTATTAGGATTAAAATTCTCATTTACCTCTATTAGGAGGGAGAAAGACCACAGTGGGTCTATATTCAGCAGAATGGGGCACTTGCAAACTAGGGAAGTGGGGAGGGGCGGGCTTAAAACCTGGGAAGGAGGAGCCACTAACCTCCACCAGCTGGAACAGCTGAGAATGGGTTAACAAAACACAGAACCCCAGTAAGCTCTTTTTGGGAACCCCTGAGCCCCCACAAAATATATGTATATGTGTCAAAATGGAGTGCTATTGAGCGTGGCATATGTATACAACAGACGAAAGAGAAGCCCAATGCTACATCCAACATGACAGAAATACACAGTAAAATACTTATATATTCTCTTGAAGTAGGGTCATTTAGTTTAACCCTTTGGCCAAAGCGTTGTAAGCTTGCGAGCCACGTCAAGGCAGACACCTGTTCGCAAGTCCTAACACTACCAGATAAAATACTAATATACCTCTATTAGGATTAAAATTCTCATTTACCTCTATTAGGAGGGAGAAAGACCACAGTGGCTCGCAAGCTTACAATGCTTTGGCCAAAGGGTTAAACTAAATGACCCTACTTCAAGAGAATATATAAGTATTTTACTGTGTATTTCTGTCATGTTGGATGTAGCATTGGGCTTCTCTTTCGTCTGTTGTATACATATGCCACGCTCAATAGCACTCCATTTTGACACATATACATATATTTTGTGGCGGCTCAGGGGTTCCCCAAAAGAGCTTACTGGGGTTCTGTGTTTTGTTAACCCATTCTCAGCTGTTCCAGCTGGTGGAGGTTAGTGGCTCCTCCTTCCCAGGTTTTAAGCCCGCCCCTCCCCACTTCCCTAGTTTGCAAGTGCCTCATTCTGCTGGATATAGACCCACTGTGGTCTTTCTCCCTCCTAATAGAGGTAAATGAGAATTTTAATCCTAATAGAGGTATATTAGTATTTTATCTGGTAGTGTTAGGACTTGCGAACAGGTGTCTGCCTTTACATGGCTCGCAAGCTTACAACGCTTTGGCCAAAGGGTTAAACTAAATGACCCTACTTCAAGAGAATATATAAGTATTTTACTGTGTATTTCTGTCATGTTGGATGTAGCATTGGGCTTCTCTTTCGTCTGTTGTATACATATGCCACGCTCAATAGCACTCCATTTTGACACATATACATATATTTTGAGGGGGCTCAGGGGTTCCCAAAAAGAGCTTACTGGGGTTCTGTGTTTTGTTAATCCAAAAAAACTCACTTCACTAAATAAAAACAGTAGCCAGCTAATCCAATGAATACAAGCAATAACAACATCAACAATGAATTAATTAAATCATTAACCAATCAAACCAATTAATTCCTAAACCAACTCAAAATGAATTGTAACACTAACCAATCAAAACAATTAATTACTACAACATTAATGAATTTACTTAATGGTATTACTTACCATTAGAAGCGGTGGCCCTCCAACTCCCGGGGTAACAGGAAGCTCACGTACCTTGAAGCCCTCCAACAGCATCCGATGCCACCCGCCATGAAGATCCGGATCAGGTACCCAAATGTTCCTTTTTCTTTCTTTAATCACCTTCTTCTATCTTCATCTGTAACCATTTCTTGATCTTCTTAATCTTCTATCTTCTTGTTGTAATCCAAAAAGCCCCATGGTAGATCCCAACCAATGTTGTCTAGTCGTCTTCTTGGGCTCAAATGAGGCGTCACAGCCTTAAATAGGGCTTGTGACGTCACATTTAGCCTCCAAATGGTTTACAGCCACCCGATTGGCTGTTAAAAACATGTTCCGACTTTAATTTTTTTTTTGACATGACGTCACTTAAAGGGAATGATGCCAGTTAATCAGAATGGCTATGCTTCATTTGCCTTTAAGATGACGTCACGAAGCCGGCGTCACATGGTTTTTCAGCCAATCAGATCGTGAGAACCAATTCCACACTCTGATTGGCTGAAAGACCTTGTGACACCGGCCATCTTGGATTTAGTGACGTCATCTTAAAGGCAAATTAAGCACACTAAATCCAAGATGGCCGATGTCGCAAGGTATTTCAACCAATCAGAGTGTGGAATTGGTTCCCACGATCTGATTGGCTGAAATACCTTGCAAATGAAGCACAGCCATTCTGATTGGCTGCCATCATTCCCTTTAAGTGACGTCATGTCAAAAAAAAAATTAAAGTCGGAACATGGTTTTTACAGCCAATCAGGTGGCTGTTAACCATTTGGAGGCTAAATGTGATGTCACAAGCCCTATTTAAGGCTGTGACGCTTCATTTGAGCCCAAGAAGACGACGAGACAACATCGGTTGGGATCTACCATGGGGCTTTTTGGATTACAACAAGAAGATAGAAGATTAAGAAGTTCAAGAAATGGTTACAGATGAAGATAGAAGAAGGTGATTAAAGAAAGAAAAAAGAAGATTTGGGTACCTGAGTCGGAGGGCCACCGCTTCTAATGGTAAGTAATATATTGAATGTTTGTAAATGTCTCTTTTTACAGGTTTATTCATTGGATGTGTTTTTTGATTTTTTGGGGGAGGCACATTGACTGATAATATATTAATCTGTACCACTTTAGGGTACAGATTAATACATTATTATGACAATATTTGGGGCATTTCTGGCTTGGTATTGCTGTTGCTTTTTTTCATTTCAGTTTATTATGTGGATGTGATTGTTTGTTTTTTCATGCTTAATGCTAATAAAAGGTTTGCGATTGGTGTTCGGTTGTAGTTAATGTTGTATTATGTTAGCTAATGCGTTTTATGGTTATTTCAGATATTGTTAGAATTTCTTTCTTTGTATTTTAATGTTTACATTCATTAATGTTGTAGTAATTAATTGTTTTGATTGGTTAGTGTTACTATTCATTTTGAGTTGGTTTAGGAATTAATTGGTTTGATTGGTTAATGGTTTAATTAATTCATTGTTGATGTTGTTATTGCTTGTATTCATTGGATTAGCTGGCTACTATTTTTATTTAGTGAAGTGTGTTTTTTTTTGGAGTTTAGTTATGTTTTATTATTGTGTCTTGTGTATTAATGTATTGTAATTAGGGTGCCCATTGAGTGCTATAGTGGCTTATCATGCCCATATTATTATTATATGGGTATGATGTACCACTATACTACTCAATGGGTACAGGGTGGGTATAGTCAGTGGGTGGGTGGGTGCTTAGGCTTCACGGATGGGTGAAGGGGGTATTAGCCCTAAGGATAGGTGTCTAGACCTTGCGGGTGGGTAGCGGTTGGGTTAACCCCTTTATTACCTTAGCGGTATTAACCGCTAAGGTAATGAAGGGGTTAAGTCCCCCGCAACCCCCCCGCAAGGCCTAAACAACAACTAAGGGCCAAATTCCCCCTTCACCCATCCTCGCTAGCCACAGTAAGCCTGGCATGGGTGTTTAACCCCTTCATTGCCTTAGCGGTTAGCCGCTAAGATAATGAAGTTGCTATAAATGCATTTTTCCTGCATCGGATGCATGCCGGTGGGCTCCGGAGCTGCTATTAATGGCTATCAGCTCTGCAGACCCTCGGCATCAATCCAATGCAGGAAAAGGGCCTGATTTTTTCTAAGTCCCGACACATCGCAGCTCATCGAGGCATCTCTCCACCAATCTACCTAAATTTTGTGGTGTATTGGATTTTGGGAGATGAACGCCTTTTAGGACTGTGATAGGCCGTGACAGCCGACTCACGGGTATCTGATTCGCGGGGGATTGGTGCGAGGATCGGCGCTAGGCTGGGGGGGGGAACGGTGCCAGGCTGGGGGATTGGTGCGGGGATCGGCGCCAAGCTGGGGGGGGGGAACAGAGCGAGGCTGGGGGATTGGTGTGGGGATCAGCGCGAGGCTGGGGGGGTCGGTGCGGGGATCGGTGCGAGGCTGGGGGATTGGTGCAAGGCAAAGGGGGGGATTGGTGTGAGGCTAGGGGATTATTGCGGGATCGGTGGTTGGATGGTGCGAAGCTGCTGAGGGGAATGCGGGGAATGCTGGGACAATTACAGTGGCTGCTAGGGGACATGTAGGGCTGCCGGTGCCTCACTCCACCTCTTCCCCCCTCCTCACTCCTCCCCCCTCCTTCCGATCGGGCGCGCGACGACCATTTTTTAAAAATTAGCGCGACCCCGGTTATAGCGCTTTCGGATCGGGTGGCCCCCGAGGACTGCGCTATAACGGGGTTGAGCTGTAATTATAAAGCCTCAATCAGTGAGTATGACCATCTTAAATATATCATTATCATTATGTATTTCAGTTTGGTGCTAGGAGAGATTGTATCTTTTACAATGTTAGTCTTAAAGACAACCAGATTAACTCTGCTTTCAAGACTCTGTACCATTGGTTCTTAGCTATGATATTTTAGAATTAGTTTGTAGGATACTGTTTGATAACAGCGAATCAATAAGTAATAAAGAAGACAAAGACAATATTTGATGCACTGTTCAATTGTATCGATTTTGATGTGCTAAATGAGCTGCACAGTCCTACATTTCAGGGATAATTGCCACATTGTCATAAAAAGATTTATCTGTGCAATTTAAAAATAAGCCACCTTAAATGTTATTGACCTGAGCTCTGTCTAGAGATAGTTTGAAAAGGTTATTCATAGAACCCCTGCAAAGAAGATAAAACATTGAATGCGCAAGCAGCATTTCCACACTTACAGTAACATCAATTTTCACGATCCAGTTCCTGTATCAATTCGGAGCTGTGGGTAATGGTTACCAGATGTCGGCAGATTATTAGAGGTTAGAAACTCAATGCAGAGTTTGCGGCTCTCAATCAATGATATAGCTTGACTCAGATGTAAAAAATTGAAAACATAATCGAGACTGAACCTATGAAAAAGAAAAGAGAGGATTAGTAAGGTAGTGAAGAGTCAATAAAGAGGCAGCTACGACAAAAATAGGGTGGGGAAGACACTCTAAATTGAAGCATTTAACCCATGCAAAAGTCTGTTTTTGCTCTAATTCCTATTAAACATATTAAACAACACCACACACATAATGAAATAAAAAATAGGTCTCCTTCCTACCAATTCTTTGGGATCTTATTCACTAAACTGTGAATTTTGCAATGCAAATGTGTCTAGTTGAGCTTGGTCTACCTGGTTCTTAATTACAGTATGTTACTGCGTTGTGCTTGAAGTTTTTGAGACCCCGCCACCCGCGCATAAACTGGCGAAGGAGATGTTCATGTGCTTCCAACAACATATTAATTAGCTCCAAATGTGCATTAAAACAGACCGTCAGTTCCACTCTTTTGCCTCACAGAATATTTTTTCCATACAATGTACATAAACAATAGGAGGAATAACCCAGAAATGGTGAGCTGAATATGCCACATTCATAAGATAGGGCAGGGGTCTCCAAACTCGGCCCTCAAGAGCCACCAACTGACTCTCTCCCTCTGCAGCAAAACCCCACTTGCCTCAGGGATTCCTAATGTCTTGTTGTGACTTTCTATATGACATGCTAGCTTGCAGTTTAATTAATTGAGTGTAAAGGCTATTTGTTACATAATTAATTTGTGATAATTAGTTTGTGAGAAAAATGTACATTATTGAAAGGAAAAGCCACTCAAGCAGTTTAAATGAGTGGAAACGCAAAAGCAGTCAAAAGCCCACAAAAGGGGCTGTCAGGGGGACCAGATGAGACATAGCACAAGGCAGAGTAAGCGGTTAAATAAACAGGAGGTTATTCTGGCAAGGCCTAAGGGAACATCGCAAGCATAGGAGCACAGTTTAAACAGAGAAAAACACTATGAAACACTCACCACAATCAGTTACACCAACTTCGGGTTTAACAGTGGACTCCTATATCACTAGGTGCTGGGCACTGCCACAGTCAGCTTACCCAGGATGTCTCCTGCAAATCAAATTGTTTCTAATCGTCACCTGCCTGTATTTTCAGCTAGTCTCTGCTTCACAATACTGACCATGGATTGCTTGGAACTCTGGAATGGCTTTGCATATATAGGGGCCTATGCACTAAGCAGCGATAAGCCACTTATCGCCACCTTATTGCCAAAAAAGCGATACACCTGTGGGAACCACCTGAGGGCCCCAGACACCTGTGGGAACCACCCCAGGACACCCAGACACCCACGGGGACCACCCAGGAACCTCCGTGGGGCCCCTGGACCACCATAGGGACCACCTGGAGGCCCACAGACAGCCGCAGGTACCACTTGATGACCCCCAGACACCCGCGGGACCACCCAGGGACCCCATTGGGGTCCCCGGACACCCGCGGGGACCACCTGGAGGCCCATGAACACCCGTGGGGACCACCTGGAGGCCCCTGGACACCCACGGGACAACTGGGGGACCCTCACCGGCCTCTGGTATTAATCCTATGTTTAAAAAAATAAATCATAGTTTTATGTGAGGGCCCAGGGAGTGGGTTGTTTATTGGTGGTTAGTAATATTAAAAAAAGGATGAATCAGACTGCTCTCCGTAGTAATTACGTCCAATGTAAATTAGATGAGCAGGTGCAAAAGAGGTGAATATTATAGTACACAGATAGAACCCAAAGAAGGGCTCAAAGAACCCACTGATTGCACTCTTTGCTATATTCAAAGAACTATTGTTTGAAAACCTTCTATGGTCCAACCACCAGAACAAATTAGGGTCTAAAACTTAACCAAAATAAAAAAGTTTTATTTTATCAAATACACATACTAATAGGTTAAAATATTAAAAATAATCCCCACGGAGGAGGTAGGGAGAGAAGGGGTAAATGG
Organism: Ascaphus truei; assembly: GCF_040206685.1. Classification (NCBI taxonomy): domain Eukaryota; kingdom Metazoa; phylum Chordata; class Amphibia; order Anura; family Ascaphidae; genus Ascaphus; species Ascaphus truei. The sequence goes on from NC_134484.1 coordinate 336,252,912, forward strand.
CCTCTGAATATCTAAAATAGAGCTGGTGGCCAAATACTTCCTTCCTCCTGCGATCCTTAGGTCATGTAATGGCCACTACAGTAATATAGTGAGAGTACTATTGTGCTGTCAATGCAGTTACTGGTTCTAGATATATTGTGTAAGTAGACAGACTAAATCGTGGTTAGTAATATTGTAATGTTTATTGGGAGCAGAGGGGGTGAATGAAGGGCCTACTATCCACTGCAATCACCCCCTCTGCCCTCAATAAAGCTACTATTGTGCCTTAGCGGCTATCCGCTAAGGTAATGAAGCTGCTTTAATGTCATTTTCATTATTAGTGTGCGGGAGCAGGGGGTCTCCTGAGCTGAACCGCATTGATTTAAGTCTCGGGGACCCTCTGCTTTCCGAGTTACAGGCCCAGATATGGGGTGTCGGTATCTCCTTATTTAACCCCCCGGGCATGTGACGCGGACGATTTAAAAATTGTGGCGATACCGACACCCGATGCCCCATACCAGGGCCTGTAACTCGGGAAGCAGGGCGTAGCTGAGGCTGAAATCAAAGAGCTTCAGCTCAGGAGATAATTAATTAAAATTACATTAAAGAAGCTTCATTACCATAGCAGATAGCCGCTATGGAAATGAATGTGCTACATTTTTAATTTTGGTTTTATTACTAGTGTATTGTATAGGGGATCTCCGGAGCAGAACCTTGTTGATTTGAGGTCTGGGGACCCACTGCTTCCCGAGACACAGACCCCGTTATGGGGTGCCGGTATCTCCTATGCATTTAAATGTCCCGTGTCACATGACCGTGGGAATCAAATGCAAAGGAGATAATGGCATCCCATAACGGGGCCTGTATCTTGGGAAGCAGGGGGTCCCCAGACCTGAAATCAATGCGGTCCTGCTCTGGAGACTCCCTGCTCATCTACACTAGTAATAAAATTTAAATGAAAAAATATATATTTTCGGGCGAGATTTGCGCAGGGAGAGGTGTCTCTCTCTCTGCAGCAGAAAGATCTCGCCTGGTGAGCCCTTTTCAGAGGGTCGATCATCACGTCGCCGGCTACTTGCCATTTTTGCAAATGTTGCTATCACTGGTATTCGGGGCTTTCTGCATACCATGATAGCAATGCTGTCAAAAATGGTAATTTAAATAGCCTGGGGAATTTTTTTTATCGGCGCTTAGTGCATAGGCCCCATAGTGTCACTGTACTCCTTTGAATTCATGGAAGAACTGCACTGAACCGATCAGAGCGTGGTGGGAATGACGAACAGGCCAATCACGGATGAAGGGGACATGGCTACAGATCTGACCTTTTGCCGATCGCAACGTCAAAGCGAGCATATGGATAAGCCAATCACATTAGCGCCTACGGCCACCATTGCCAGCCATTATTATCTGAGCTGGAGTTCCACGAGAACAGATTAAATGGTGTTGATTTGGCGGTGAAGAAAACAGCTCGGCTTTTGGTCTGTGTGAAGTCCCAGCAGGTACTCTTTCTACACCTCACCCCTACAACATGCAGCACGTATAGTCTGAGATCTGACTCCAACAGACTGTTCATGGTCCCAAGGTCAACAAAGTATCCGGCTGCTCCTCCTTCTCTTACTGTGCACCCCACAGCTGGAACAATCTACCTGATACTCTTACAGCCACCACCAGTCAAAGTTCTTTCAAAACTAAAGCTGTCTCACATTTTAATCTGGTCTGTAACTGTTATATACGCCTATAATATATATTATATTTAACTGTGCATGCAATGTCTTGTATATAATGTATAACCCTGTTCACTTAATGTAATCATGTATTTGTAACCGTGTATTTGTCATTATAACTCTGTGCCCAGGACACACAGTACTTGAAAACGAGAGGTAACTCTCAATGTATTTACTTCCTGGTAAAACATTTTAGAAATAAATAAATAAACAATACAGACACCCAAGATATAGACACACTATACCGCCCCCCCCCCCCGATGCAAATTATCACCACCAGCCCCCCCAATACAATTACCACTCCCAATACAATTACCACCCCACAAATACAATTACCCACCCTATAATCTCTTACTGTGTATGCAATGTCTTGTATATAATGTGTAACCTTGCTCACATTATGTAACTATGTATTTGTAACCATGTATCTGTCATCATAACTCTGTGCCCAGGACACACTTGAAAACGAGAGTTAACTCTCAATGTATTACTTCCTGGTAAAACATTTTAGAAATAAAAAAAAATACACAACTCTCCCTGGACGATGACCTTTGTTCCCCACCCTCCAAAGTCCTGCAAAACAGCCCATACTGTAAATGCAGACCTACACGCCCAAACATGTGATCCCCCATCCCCAGCATGAGAAAGGAGATGTCCGGCAGGGGGCATGATCCGAGTGTGAAAGGGTCTTTATTTTGGCCCCCTATATGCAGAGGAGCGGTACTACTGCCCCCCTCACTTGACAAAGTATACAGTAACATACAGTGTACATCACACTATCACTACTTACACATAATAAAGTGTTAGTGCCTTGTAAATACATATACACAATACATGGACAAAATCCCAATACCCAACATTAACCCCAGAGTTACCCACAGTAACCCTGAACAGAACTGACAGCAGGACGGGCGTGACCTTTCTTTTTAGCAGCCCTACTGCCACTTTTGTCACAGGGGCTTCCCCATAACACAGCTGCATATGAAAGGGAAGCATGCAGATTATTTTTTAAAAGCTACATCAATATTTGCAGGAAAGTCAACTAAAAATATATGCGAACAACTGTATATTACAAATTACTGTGGCACTTGTGATAGTGCATAAAATAGCAGGAAATCCACCCTCTTCATAGAGAAGAAAGTGTCTACCCAGATACGCTCTCATGGGTTAAAAAGTTAATTACAAAATTCAACAATAAAAAGTATGTATAAAATAGATAGTATTGGCTCCACAAATTAAGACCAGACCACTAAAAGAGCACACATATACTGTACATACATGCATAATTAGTAACATGAATGTGTAAATGGCAGCAGAAAACAATAAATAAGACCAATCATGGTAAATTACATGGAAGACAGTAGCTTTATAACAATGAAAGAGCCTGTAACAGTGATTAACATTTATAAAACCCACCAAAATTCGATTAAAAGTATAGAAATAAACACACTGATTTCCTTCTGCTTATATCAAAATTATAAAGCTGCTTATACAAGTTTAACTGAGTTGTAAATACATCAAACATATTTGTACAACCCCCCCCCCCCAACTATTAGGAATATGTACTGTATATATGTCTGCTATTTACAGTAATCCTTCTGTGCTTTTCTGACTGGACATACTTTCCTCTCACTTTCTATGCACCATGACCTGGACCCCTCATTCATGGTCACGAGTAAGTTAAAAAAAAAAAAAGTACCTAAAGACTAAGAAAATATTGATTCAAACCTATGACATTTTTTAAAATGGCATTACACTGAGAGGCAGGAAAGGGTCTGGGGAATTATGGAAAAGGATACAATTACGCCATAGCTCCAAGATAAAGGTCTACAGTGTGCGTATGTTTGGTTCCCCTGGGAAATATCAAAAGGAGAGATGATTGTGTTCCTATATGATCCTCCATACTCGGGGTGGGAAACTGGACGGTCACTGTTCCATTCTCTCCTTAGCTTCACAACTTTATATTGCCCATTACCTGCCTACATCTCTTCTTCTCTTTTATTTAATGTTATCTGAATTTTCTGTTTGTTGAGTAATTTTTCTTGTATTGTGTGCAATTTCAGACTTGTTCTGTTTAGCTTTCTGTATTTGTTATATATCTGTATTAAAATGTAATAAACAGTAATTTACATAAAACAGCCAGAAAATAGTATAGTGGGGACATGGTATATGCACGGCTTCCCAAACTCACTTTGGCAAACTTGGTACCCTCTACAACTCAATATGCAGCTTTGTCCTCCAATGCAACTACAACACACACCACTGTGAAATGCTCAAATAACTAGATTGGTCATCACTTGAGTCTAGGCGCAAAGTTTATCTTTCCTGTGTAGCCCTTTTTCTGAACCCTCCCAAAGGAACTACTGGTCACTGTACGACACCTGCGGCTCCAGGAGATCTGAGCCTCCGCTAGCTGGGAGCCTGGGGTAACACTTATACATATACTTAGCGCAGCGCCTCCACTTACCCAGGATCCCGGTGAAGTAAGATTCCCCTGGGCAAGAAACATACAACACCTTATGATTGTAACTGTTTTTTACTGTAATAATGCAACGTAGCAATAACACCTAACATGTACTTATACTCTAACGGTATAACCTTAGTGGCTGCCCACTCATCAGGAGCAACGTCTCCGTCCCCTCACCGCGTGCCCCACACACCGTGTCCATGTATAGTATATTGTATAGGCTCAGTTCTTTAACCACTCGCTCAGTGTTCCTAAAGAGTTTAGCCTAAGGCGGGATCAGCGCCTGTTGACCGGTGTTGGTGCACTTGTTGTTATAGTACCTTCCGGTCACGGCGGTGACCGGTACCTATTCGCAAAGGGTCAGATGAATTAGCAGTCTGCCTTCTGGGTCTCAATGTCCAGCTGTCTGGTCCCAGACGACTCGTCAGCAAGCCTGCTCTGCACGCTCGTCCCTTTGTCCCTAGCTGTCTACACAGTAAGGGTGATGCTCGCTACTACTATAGGCCGTCCCTGCAGCACCGCAACCTTTGGTGACTTGAGGGAACACTCCTAGGGGCCTACGGGGTAGCCTGTCCTATGCAGGTGGGTCACTGACCCCCCTGCACCCACACTACCTCTCCCTTCACCTCCCGGATCCCCTCTCACTAACTCAGCCTAACACCTGCAGTAAACACACTGCACTCACACAGTACCTGCAGCAACCGCACAGCACTCAACCGCAATGCCTGCAGCAACCGCACTGCACTCAACCGGTACCTGCAGCAACCCACTGCACTCAACGGGTACCTGCAGCAACCCACTGCACTCCCACCGTACCTGCAGCAACACACTGCACTCACACCGTACCTGCAGCAACCCACTGCACTCAACCGGGTACCTGCCTCAACCGTGCTGCACACACACACTGTGCCTACTTGTCAGCGCTCACAGCACTGACAGCCATGACACTGACAAGACTGCACACTCACACCTAAGGGCAGGGTCCCTAACCTAGGGGCCGTCCCTCAGTATTTACCCCCTACCCTGGTGGGGATTGGGGCCTGCCTGGGATCTGGGGATGCCTTACCTGGTGTAGGAGCCATTTGCTCCCTACACCCTTCCTCCCCCTTCATGCTCCCAGCTCCAACTGCCGTTCCTAAGCCCGCGAATTGTATCTCTTTCTCCCTGCCTGAGAATCCTGGCCTCTCATTGGTTCTTCACATCAGGTGACTGCCCAGGAGCTCATGGGAGTTGTAGTTTCTCCACAAAGCACCTCTGACTTAATCTGCACAGACACACAGCTCAACTAATGCATCAGCCACTGCATGTCTCACTCTGCTCTGGCACACTGCAACACTGTTGCAGACTGTAGACGGACGTTCACAGAGGTACAGAATTGGAGGCTTTTATAAGGTGAAATTATAATAAGGCTTTATTGTGCCTTTTCCTTTTCATCAGGAAATCATCCAAACACAGGGGGGGTGGGGGAGGGGGGAAACAAAGCTTAATTCACTTGGGAATATTTCTAGTGAAATCCCATGCAATTCACAACTTCTAGTTAAGCAGGTCTCCCAGCCCCAAACACATAGCATGACATAAGCAGATATAAGAAGTCTCTTTAGAATGGAAGTCTTATCTGTTAGCTGCTGTAGAGTAAGCTTCTCTGCTCTCCTGGAACCGCACCCGTGCGTGCACAGAAAATCAGCATCCAGGTTTAGAAGTCTTATTTGGTGTCTCGCAATCAGCTCTGCTGTTTCTTCTTGACAGAGCTCAAGACAGGTCAGCTCCAGAGATCTGTGTTCTCCAAAGTTCAGCCCACAAATGAGCGAAGGAGTCACTTCCTGTCTCAAAGGCACGCTTTTTCTACCACCTCTAATCAAGCAGGTGGTGTTAGTTAATTTGCTACCAGCAGTTTAACCACCACACTGCTGGATTAAAGGCACATTTGTGAACAGGGATAAGTCCCCTGTTACATACCTCCCCTGTTTGTGGGAAGCTCAGGCTTACCACGGCCAAAGCCCATCCTTCTACTCTCATTCGAGATCTTTCTGTGACTTGAATGAGAGTGGATTGAGGAAGAGAACCCTCTGTCCCGCTGGGACTGGAGCCCTTTCTCCAGTTTATTTTTGTCTCCTCCCGAAGGTGCTTGAGATCAGCACTCCTCAGTCGCTCGAGGAGGACTTTTTCCATGTAAAGTCTTTTTATCGCGTGCGCGGTCATGAGATTTCTGTTGCGTCGGGCACTCCTCTTTTTGTAGACAAACTGTATGGCAACAGTTGTAGAGCAGTTAGGACTAGCCCTTAGAGTTGTCTGCTCTTGAAGCAGTCTTTCTGCAGTTTCTCCACACCACAGAGTCGCCAGTTCAGCTTCTTTGGGACTGAGTTGCACCTCCACCTCCTTTTCCAGAGAACGTCCTATTTTTTCAGCTTCCTCAGCTAAGGATTCTTCTGGCTTTGATTCTGCACTCCTACCTCTGTTTGTTGCCTGTTGGGCAGCTGTAGGTTTGGCTAGTGCTTTCTTAGGTGGCTCAAACTTCGTAATTTTGTTTTGAAGTTGCGTGGAGTCCCCAACTCTCACTGTACCCTTGTCCTCACGGGCATTAGTTACTGTGGGATACTGGTGCTTGGGCATAGCCAATACCTTTTTCCGTATTGGAGGAATCTGTAAGTTACTGGCCTGCAGAGTCTCAACCTGTTTGAGTGCGTCTTGCAAGTCTCTTCTCTGGGAATCTATCTGCGCACTTTGCTTTCTCTGAGTCTGTATCAGAGTCTCCTTCATATTCTGGAGCTCTGTAATTTTTGTCGTCAAGGTTGCCGCTGCGTCTGTTTTCTCCTTGGTGTACTGACTCAAAGGAATGGAACAGTCTCTCTGTCTCTCCAGCTCTTGCTCCAGTTCCTGAGCCTTCTCACGCTCCCTCTCATACAGAGTCACCTGGTATCGAAGCTCTGCTTCTAATGATGCTCTGAAGACATGCAGCGTGGCCTTTAGCTCCTCATACTGCTCTGTGGGGACGTACTGGGTATTCAGACGTTCCTGCAGCGCTTGTACCTCTTTAGCAGCCTGCAGTTTTTCTTCCTGTAGCGTTTGCTGCTTCTCCTCAGCATATTGGAGGTGTGTACGCAGACCTTGAAGTTGGTTCTGCAGTCTGTGCTCTGCTTCAAACATTTCCTTGACTTCTTCTGTCAACTTAAAATTTATCTTCTTTCAGTTTTAAGTTTTCTCTTTTAAATCTTGAATTTTCTCTTTTTTCAGTCTCTGTATTCTTCAGGGCTTCTTTGCAGTCCTCCTTCCATTTACGCACATCTGCTTTGAGAATGACACTCTCCTGGCGTGAGACTTCCTTCTCTAGGTTGAGGGTCTGAAGCTCCTTCTGAGAGACTTTGAGATCTGTATCAAGATTACTAATAGTTTCTTTAGCAATGTCCAGCTCCTCAGTGAGACTGTGTAGTTCCTTTCTGGAAACTTCCAGGTCTTTGCGGCAGCTGTTGGTCTCATGATGTGAGGCATCAAGTGCTCTGCGGAGTGTCTGAACCTCTTTCTGAGATATGCCCACTTCTATCCGGACACTGTTGACCTCCTGTTGTGAGGCATTCAGCTCTATACGAATAGTGTGAACCTCTTGCTGGAAGACTATCATCTGCTTCAGTGCCTCCTCATACTTCCGCTTTAGCGTAGCCACCATTTTATCAGATTGGCTCTGCTTTTCATCCAGGGTGGAAATAGTAGCCTTTGCAGTATCTAGCTCAGTCTTGAGATCCTCCAATTCGGTCTTGGCCGCAGAGTAAATTGCGAGCACAGTCTTCTGTATCTCAGCATTATTTTTTCTCTCCCTTTCCAATTCTTCACAGAGCAGATCACAGTCATGCCTGGCATTTTTCAGGGCATCTTCAGGGCTGGTCAAGGGATCGTCACTCACTGGTTCCGGCTCCACTTCCCTGGGATGGTTGGTTGAGGGTTCCTCACTGTTGGCACCGGACAGACACTTCTTTGGGGTACACGACTTCTGCCTTGGGCCCTCTGGATATTCGGTTAACCGCGGGACGAATTCTCCATTTTCTCTAGGCTGCAGGGCAACTCGGCCTCCCTTTTCATCCACAGGATCTGCGGACGTGTCTGTTCCTTCCACGGTAAGTGAAGAACCGCTTTTCTTTTTCTGCTTCTTTGTTTTGGATGACCCCGTCCCATCCGGAATACTGGAGTCTCCTTCTTTATTTGATACTTTAGCAGATTCATTATATACGCCAGGCTTTTCTTGCAGTTGCTTTAGCTGACAGAATAATTGGGTGATCTGCTGCTCCCGCTCTGTCTCCTGCTGATCATATTCGTCATCAAAGGGAGTGGTCTTTTTGGTTCGTGCCGAGTTCAGGCACCCCACCATTCTTGGGGTGTTTTGTGGGTGTGACTCGGTTCGGGTTCCCCATAAGAGAGGTCTTCCTCTTTATTGGACTGGAAGGGCCACTCTTCCGTGGGGTAGGGTTCATTACAGGAACGCTGCATCTTGTCCTCCATTTTTAGGCTATCAGGTGTAATTTTCTTCCAGACCTCAGGAGGCACTATGGCAGCTGTTGCCACTGTATTTGCTAGAACCCCCAATGGTGGTAGTCCTACAGGTAGGCATATTTTGCTTGTAGAGGTCGCAGCTCTCACAGGCATCTCTGTAGAATTTCTCTTTCTTGGATAAGTTTTACAATATCAGCAGTACTGTGCATGCATTTTCTCTCATCAGGTATACAAGTTGTGCAGTTGCTTGGTAAAAAAAGTCTATTTGCTTTACACCATTTTCTTGCTAGGTGCAATCTCCCCGCTTCAGCAACAGAATTTGGTTTTCTGCCTGAGTTCAGTAATTTTCAGTCTCATCTTTGGGTATTATGGCATTCACACTTCACACTTTGGGTGTCTGTTTTGCTCCAAAGATATATATAGGCAGACTTTTTCACTTGCAGAAAAAAAAACATTCTTTGCAGTGGAATATTTCTTTCATTCCCGGTAGGGTGACTCAACATTCAGCAATTGGTTTTGAAAAACCTTTTACACAGTTCAGAAATCACTTTTTCCCCTATAGGGCAATTTTACACTCAGCATTTGTTTGCTAAAAATTACTCTGCTTCAGCACAGTCTTGTATCAATTTTCACACTTTTCTGCATATACTCCATTCACAGCTGGTAGTCCTATGCGGTGTGGCAACCTTTATTTTCAAAATCAGTACCACTCGTGGGTCACCATCTGTATTCACTGCTTCAGCGAAACTTTTGAAAACAACAAACACCTATCCCTTTTAAGGGCTAACTCACTTCTTGAACCCTGACTATGGCTGAAAGGCAAAACCCCTATTTCAATGACCATATTACACTTTGTGATAGGCAAAATAAGGTTTTGCCACTTCAGCAATCTCTCTCCTCTAGGGATTGGGGCAAAGAGTCCATCTGTGGTTTTGTAAGTTTCAGTGCAGTGTGGTTTCAGTGGTGTGTATCCCTTTAACTCTGATCTCTGCTGCATCAGGTTTATTCCTCAGACTGTTTGTAGGCAAAAAGAATAACAAAAAAAATTTCGAATAAAAATCTCCGGTCCTTTTTAACTTCAAAGACTCCTCTTATCCCACTTCAGACACCATATGTAGACGGACGTTCACAGAGGTACACAATTGGAGGCTTTTATAAGGTGAAATTATAATAAGGCTTTATTGTGCCTTTTCCTTTTCATCAGGAAATCATCCAAACAAAGGGGGGAGTGGGGGGGGGGGAAACAAAGCTTAATTCACTTGGGAGTATTTCTAGTGAAATCCCATGCAATTCATAACTCCTAGTTAAGCAGGTCTCCCAGCCCCAAACACATAGCATGACATAAGCAGATATAAGAAGTCTCTTTAGAATGAAAGTCTTATCTGTTAGCTGCTGTAGAGTAAGCTTCTCTGCTCTCCTGGAACCGCACCCGTGCGTGCACAGAAAATCAGCATCCAGGTTTAGAAGTCTTATTTGGTGTCTTGCAATCAGCTCTGCTGTTTCTTCTTGACAGAGCTCAAGACAGGTCAGCTCCAGAGATCTGTGTTCTCCAAAGTTCAGCCCACAAGTGAGCTAAGGAGTCACTTCCTGTCTCAAAGGCAGGCTTTTCCTACCACCTCTAATCAGGCAGGTGGTGTTAGTTAATTTGCTACCAGCAGTTTAACCACCACACTGCTGGATTAGAGGCACATTTGTGAACAGGGATAAGTCCCCTGTTACACAGACACTCCACATGCCTCTCACTGAACAGAATCAAACACCAACTGAACACACATATGAGGTTCCTACCACTTCCTTACACCTGTCTTGCCTTCAAATACTTTCTGGGCAAGCTACCCGCCTATCTGAACAAGCTCCTCACCCCTACCACATGCAGCACTTATCATCTGAGATCTGACTCCAAAAGACTGTTCATGGTCCCATGGTTCAACAAAGTATCCGGCCCCTCCTCCTTCCCTTACCGTGCACCCCAAAACTGGAAAAATCTACCAGAGACTCTCACAGTCGCTACCAGTTTAAGTTCTTTCAAAACTAAAGCTGTCTCATATTTTAATCTGGTCTGTAACTGTTACATACGCCTATAACATATTATTTTTAACCGTGCATGCAATGTCTTGTATATAATGTATAACCCTTTTCACTTAATGTAACTATGTATTTGTAACCATGTTTTTGTCATCATAACTCTGTGCCCAGGACATACTTGACGAGAGGTAACTCTCAATGTATTACTTCCTGGTAAAACACTTTTATAAATAAAATAAAATAATTTACAAACAAAAAACAATGACATTACATTACAGCTTAAATCGATTAAACATCTTAATATCATTAGTTTGATACTATGTGGGAATAAACACACAAAATAGTCCTGATTTTCTAAGACAAATTTATAATTTGAAAATGTAACTGAAAGAAAATATCTTTTTGCTGCCACTTTTAATTACTCTTATCAACAACAAAAAATCTGCTAAAATTGCTTTATCTCCTTTAGAGGTCCAATACTCTCTTTTGAATTGAAACCAGACTCTCTGCTTACAAAATCACTTCTCAACTCCATAAACCAACATCTATTCTGTAGTCAAAATCAAGCTACTGTATTATCTATTGATTGATTGCCTACAGGGCACCTACATTTCTGTATGACTTTTCTCACACTTGAGATTTCTCTTCCATCAATCACCAAATGCTAAAAGCTTGGTTTCACTAGAAACATATCCTGTTATCGCTGCATTTACCCAACAGCTGCCCTTATGACATTCCTTGTACAGGTAACTTCATGCTATTTTTGCAAAAAAATTTAAGGGGAGATTCATCATAGCTGTGAAAGTTATTTCTTATTAGTTATTAGCTTGTTCAATAGCATTATTGACAAGCCTCCCCTTATACTTCCTATCCTTAAATTTATTGCCCAGTTCCTTAATCTGTTCGTTATACACTTCTATTTGAACAAGCTAATAGCACAGATAGAGAGTCCCTTATTCACCCTGTTAAGAAAATAGATGCTAGTACAAACAAGATATTCCTTCCTTTTATCACGCAGTACAACGGTATGTCCAAGGACATTGTTAAGGTGTTAACCAAACATTGGGGCATCTTACAGAGAGATCCCATCCTACAATCTATACTGCCTGATAAACCGCAAGTGGTCTATAGAAAAGCCCAGAATTTAAAATCTGTACTGGCCCCCAGTTGCCCTAAGAAAAAACAAGGACCAGGAGACACTATGTGGCTTAAAGATCTCAAGGGATATTTTCCCTGTAAAAAATGCATTGGGTGCAGTTATTGAATAAAATGCAAGGAATTCAGATCAAATGTTACCGGAAATTTTTTTGAAATCCGCACATTCATTAACTGCAATACCAACTATTGTGTTTACCTCCTAGAATGCCCCTGTAAATTACAGTATGTGGGACGAACAGGGAGACCTTTAAAACGAAGATTTGCCGAACATGTGTATAACATCAAGAAAGGGCTGGAGACACATAGTGTGTCCAACCACTTCAAAATACACCACAACATGTCCCCAGAGGGGCTCACATGTATCGGCATAGACTGCCCAAAGGTAGGTATAAGAGGGGGTGATAGACTGCAGAAGGTATCCCAGCAGGAGTCCTTCGGGATCTACACTCTACGCACGCTCCAACCCAAAGGGTTAAATATTGATTTTGATTTAGCTTCCTTTCTATAACCATTGTGTACTTCGTGGCTTTTGACTTAATACATTTTTTTGCTCCCATCCAGTTCATTTTAAAGTTTTTTCAATGTGTTTTTAGTCTATCACCAAGTACCATGATTTATTGTTAAGTGCTTTTATTTTACATGCTTCCTTAAAACCCCGCTGGTAACAATTACCAGGATAATAGGAACATTTATTGCCATCCATTAGCCACATGAGGTCCCTTTCATGCAAGGGGTTAATTTGACGGCTATAAAAGAGACACGGGATTGATGAGGCTCCACAATCCCCTGACGAAGTGACGTTCCCCGTCACGAAACACGTAGGGAGGAGCCTAAGAAGCAGTGTCCCAGTCATCCCGGCCGCCAGTCTTACTGAAGACAGTGACGTCACCCAAGAGCGCCGGATACACGTGAGGTACACGCGGTACCGGAATGGACTATCAGTGACTGAGGCGGCTGTGTGTGTGTGCTGGGCCGAGCACTTCTGTATTGTTTTTAAACTCACCTCCTTTTGTGAGTATTTTAATTGTGTTTTTGGGCAGGTGCCATTAAAAGTTTTATTGTGCTGCGCAATCCCCTGTCCTTCTTCTTGTTCCCCAAACGGAGAAAGAGGTACAGGATCCTTAAAGACAGGGGCTGCAGAAACATCCCTTCAACACCCACGGAGGCCAGGGACACCACGAGGGGTTCGTGCTACACCAAGAGGCTTCCGGGGCCAAGAGGGTTTAAAGAACAGATTCTCTCCCCTGCACGTGATCTAGCCACTTCTAGTAAGTAGGCATTTTAGATAAAACCTTAACATTTGGAATAATCATTGTTTGTCTAAATATACTGCGCAATGTTTGCTCTCTGCTTGATATTTTAAACATGCAGGATCAACATATGAGAAGAACCATCTGTTTGCCCCATGAACTGTGAACTGAGTTCGTTGCTTACCGGCCACTCCAGGTTGTAACTATAGAACTATCACTTCAATACTCGGCACCATTTGGGACTATATAATTTTTTTCACACATTTATGCGCCAGGTTATGTTATCTATTTTTGTGTTTATATATTATGGTTGAGATTTATGAGATGTCTCAGTAGATTACCAGGCAGCTTAGTCATTCAAGTGCATAGCACTGTAGTATTAGTATTAGGTTTAGCGCTTGTCACAGTATATTTGTAATTATTAAAATGTAACATGCTAACTGAGGCCTGTAGAGTCTGAGATGTAAGTCTTGGGTATTTTGCAATTTCTCTGAGCATTGCATGGTCTGACCTTGGGGTGAATTTTCTGGACATCCACTCCTGGGAAGATTGGCAACTGTCTTGAATGTTTTCCACTTTTGAATAATCTTTCTCACTGTAGAATGATGGACTATAATTGTTTGGAAATGGCCTTATAACCCTTCCCAGATTTATGGGAAGCAACAATTGTTTCTCTAAGATCATTGCTGATGTCTTTTCTCCTTGGCATTGTGTTAACACAGCGGTGCGCAAACTGTGGGGCGCGACCCCCAGGGGGGTCGCGACACTGCCGACGGGGGGCGCGGGGTTTACAGAGGCCCCGCGCGCTTCCCGAAGGCACTTAAATTAAGTGCCGGGGGAGCTGCAGGGCCTCTGTAAACCTAACTTACCGTGGCTCCGGCGGCTTCCTCCCTGCGGCGCCATGGCAACGCGGCGTCAAAATGACGCTGCGAGGTCATGTGACGTCACGTTGCTATGGCAACGTGACGTCATTACGCCGGAGCGCGGGTAAGTTGGGGTTGGGGGGGGGTGCGGGAGCGAGGGGACAGCCGCCAGGGGGGCGCAGGGAAAAAAGTTTGCGCCCCCCTGTGTTAACACACCTGAATGCTCCAGACCAGCAAACTGCTAAAACGTCGACTTTTATAGAACTGGTCACACTTTGCTGATGATCAATTAATCAAGGGGCACGAGTGGGACCTTGGACATAAGTATTTATAGGAAAGCTCCAGCCACCAACAACCTCCTAGAGGCCACAAGCCATCACCCAAGAGCACAGGTGAATGGGATACCAACTGACCAATTCCTGAGGATAAGGTGTAACTGTTGCACGGATTTGGAATTTGAAAAACAGGCCCAGTGCATGTCTCAACGTTTTCCGGAGATACAACAGGAAATCCATTAAAAAAGTCTATAAATGAGCGAAACATACGACACGTAGGTCACTGATTAACGACAAAGTGAGTGACCATCAAGATTGAGTGATACTTTTCATAGGCACTTTCAACAGAGAATGGCCACAGGCACGTGCCATACTCCAGAAACACTGGCATTTCTTGAGAGCCGACAAACACATCAGTGGGGCAATTAAGGAATACCCAGCTATGGCAAGCAGACGGGCACAAAACACAAGGGACATCCTTGTCCATAGTCACTTCTTGGAAACAACAACTTTGACCTGGCTACCACCTAAACCCACAGGATCTTTCACCTGCCAAAGATGCAAGGCCTGCCAATTCATGAAGATTACGAAACAATTTACCAACTGGGACATATCCAAATCCTACCAAATCCGTACCCTCATCAACTGCCTGAGTAATGGCGTAATCTATCAAGGCATCTGTACATGTGGCAAAATATACAAAATACTCATCAAACAATACCTGTAACAGTCTATGCCCGTGTTCATAATCATATCACAAATAGGGAGTTGCATGTTCTTTTTTGCCAACAAGAATACCGCAATTTCTGATTGAGAAGGAACATACATCTGATTAATTCACAGTTCTATATACTGTATAAAATGTAGACGTCCATATGAAAATATTGTTTTTATATTGAAAGAGTTAGAAAAATATACTACAGCATCCTATCAAAACTAGATACGATGCTATATTTTTATGTCCCTAACTTTTGTAAGATGACTTCACATATGAATTGTGAAATATTAATCATATGAGATAAAGATCACATTAGTTTTATGCATACATAACCCAAAAAATTAAATAATGTTTATACATGCACAACATTGTCCCCTCATGCACACATAATACACATTTTAGGAAATGTTTTTTGTCAAAGGTGTTTGCGCTTAACATACCATAGCCAGATGTGCTTGTACACACAGCAGAGCCTTGTACATAGAAGATGTGGACAGCCATCACTATCCTATGATGATAAGATTTTAACACATGTAATTGTTATAAACACGAAGGACTGTATATATTCATATTCACATACTGTATACATTGTTGCTTACCTGAGAAATTGGTGGCGATCACATTCAGACGTGTCTCCACCCCACTGGCTGTCTGCTCATTATCCACTGCAGCATGGACAGGAGGGTCCTCTTCCAGACCCTCCCGTATGTTGCCTTGAAGATTGTGACACAGTGCAATATTGTGCAGAATGCAGCAACAAATCACTATGTCAGACACCTTTTCAGGCTTGTACTGTAGGGTACAGCCTGACCTATCCAGACATCTGAATGGACTTTTCAGCAGTCCAAATGTCCACTCTATAATCAACCTAGTGGATATGTGTGCCGCATTATATCCCTCCTCTGCAGGGGTTTGAGGGTTAGCCAGTGGGATTAAGATCCATGGTCTGATCCCTTATTCTGAATCACCTATAATACACCGTAACAAATCATTTTTACACATTGTATAATGTACTAATTTACACAAATATATATTTTTATTTGCAACAATTATGACATTGATGTAAAACAAATTCTATATTTCACATGTGAGGTGTTTATCCATATATAAGAGGCTCATCAAACATGCAGATATCTGTATTTTAAACATTAGGACATCATTGTATTCTATTAAATTACACATCCATAGAATAGTCAATCATAAATAGCATGACTTGATGTTAGCTATGTTGTATGTAAATATGGGTAATCATATGTTTCACATAACAGCTGCATTGTATGTAAAATGTGTGTGTGTGTGTGTGTGTGTGTGTGTGTGTGTGTGTGTGTGTGTGTGTGTGTGTGTGTGTGTGTGTGTGTGTGTGTGTGTGTGTGTGTGTGTGTGTGTGTGTGTGTGTGTGTGTGTGTCTGTATATATGTGATACAATCAATAAACATGAACATTTGTCTTAGCAACAATCTATTGAACATTATACCAATTAAATTCAGGTATTTATAAATATAGATGTGAGTATATTCATTATAATAAGAATTTTTGATCTAAAATAAATGCACATTAAAAAACGGGGTTTTACCACTTAAATGTATTATATGTACTCACCCACCAGCCAACCAAGCCCAAAATGGCCTGTTTCAAATGCATGGAAGACTGATGAGTTTCTTAGGATAGAGGAATTGTGGCTGGAACCCGAGAATCTTACTACCACATTGAGAATCTTCATATTGGCATTGCATACCACCTGCACATTGATGGAGTGAAAGTGTTAGTGATTACGGTAAGCATGCTCATTCAGAATAGGCAGGATCAAGACAACATGGGTGCAATCGATTGCTCCAATCACACATGGTATCCCATCTATGGTATTAAAGCCATTTCTCCGTTCCAGCCACTCTGTCTGCTCTCTAAGAAAATGAATATAATTCCTAGCACGTCTAGTCAGTGCACATAGAAACTGGCTAAAGGCCCACGAGAATTTTGACTGCGAGACCCTGCCTACTATACCCACAGTTGTCTTAAAAGACGCAGAAGCAGCAAAATGTAATGAGCACAGCATTTTAACAAGCCCAGGGACTGCACAACCTCTGGCAGTTACAAAATCTAAATCTTCTCTTAACTCTTTAAAAAGAGCTAAGATTGCTACTGAACTCAAGCGATATCTGCTAATAATTTTTTCCTCCAAAAGTGTGCGTTCACGATATAAACGTGGACGGGGAACCACCTCTCTTCTCTCCTCTCTCCTCTCCCCTCTCCCTCTCTTATCCTGTCTCTCTCCTCTCTTCTCAATCTCTCCTCCAAAGCCATTCTTCTCCTTCTCATCATAATATATCTCATCTCCATCTCTCCATCCGCCATCTCTACCTTGAAGTAAGTGTTCAATTGGGTTCCTTTTATGGCACATGACTTCAATAAATGAAAGTTGTTACAAAAAAAATAATTAAGTAATAATTTGTGTCTACAAAAAATGAATACGTGTTAATTAGCCATTCCAAATCATTATAACCTGATATTTTATAACATGTGACGTAAATATTCATATACCTTGGTTAAGGATAATTGGTACTAAATCATTGAAGCATGTTGACGTGAAAGCTGCATTTCAAATTAACATTTTTAAAGAAAAAACATTTGTTTTTTCAATTCTATATGTGCATCAATACAATCTGCACAGTGACAAGTGATTAGCTAAGCTGAAGATCGATCCGTTCTGCTATAATCGATCTCTTGATCAGGGTTATTACATTCACTTATTGCACAGCATTGTGGGCAATGTAGTCCAGGAATCGGATTGTGTGGGCAGTTACTAGATTCAATTTCTGCATTGCTAGAGAGAGGGCGTGGCTCAAGAGCCAGAGCCTATCAGAAGATGAAGGGGGCTGTCACTTTGTAAATGCTTCCTACATTAGAAATATTCCAAATTTATTTAAATAATTATTATTATTTTTTAAATGCTAAAAGTATTTTCCTTTAGTACAGAACTGATGTGTAAAAAAAAAATGTAGTATATTGTTTCAACTGCTGCTTTAAATACACACACACAAGCGCACGCACGCACACACACACACATACACACATACACACACACACCCACACACACACACACACATACACACACACCACACACACACATTAATTTTGTAAATAAATAAAAATGTACACATGAAGGAATCTTGGGAAAAAAATGCTTATTCACCGTAGTACAATAATCATTGCACAATTATGACACAATCTAACATGTATTGAATATATTACACAGGTTGGTAAAAGGTTTACATGTATGTAACCTGTGACAACAAATGCCAACACTGTCACACAAATGAAAATTATATGTCAATGGTGCTGCTCAAAGTGATATGTTGAAAAATGAAAATTGATTTTATATCATTACATATGTGCATCAATACTTGGTGCACATTGACAATTGATTAGAAACGTTGCAGATCTACAAATTCTCATGTACACATTCTATTGTTCGAGTTATTAAAATATTTTACTGCAAAGCATTGTGGGACATTTAGTCCATGTAGATAATATGACTGGGTAGTTACCAGATATAATTGGTACCCTGCTAGAGAGAGGTCGGGGATGAAAAGGATAAACCAATCAGAAGAGGAAGGGGATGTAACTTTGATAATGCTTTATGCATTATAAACATTGTCAAATTATATTCAAAATGTATTTCATGCTTATTTTTGTTAGTACAAACACTTTGTCAGAGCACAAAAAGTATGTATTTTTCTTTACAAACATGTTTGATACTGCTGCGGCCGAGTTTATTTGAGCATTTGCCCGGTCTCGGCCGCAGCAGTAACCAGGTGCGCGCCGGGATGTGGCTGGCGCGCGCCGAAGCCGCGGAGGAGCGCCCTCCGATCGGGGCTTTCTCCTCTCGCTCGCCGGGTCCGCCGGGTCCCCCGGAACCCCCTGCCGCCGTTCCCCACATCGCGGGACACCAGGGCTCCCTCGGGGAGCCCTGGACGCGCGTGCAGGGGGCGCAGGCACCCAATGACGCGTGACCGCGCGTCGATGACGCGCGGCACGCCGATGACGCGCGGCACGCCGATGACGCGCGGCACGCCGAGGAAGTGCGGCTAGCATGCCGGGTCATCCCCAGGCTTGCGGAGCTAGTCGCACTCAAATAAAATGTGCCGCCTCTGTATTGTCTGAACTGTACCTTAAAGAGGTTACGATAGGTCTATCCCGCGACCCCGCTGAACTGAAACATTCATGTACCCCGTGTATAGCTTACCCTCAAATACTTTCTGGGCAAGCTACCCAGCAACCTGAACAAGCTCCTCACCCCTACCACATGCAGTACCTATCACCTGAGATCAGACTCCAAAAGACTATTCATGGTCCCAAGACTCAACAAAGTATCCGGACGTTCCTCCTTCTCCTTCCGTGCACCCCAAAACTGGAACAACCTACCAGAGACTCTCATATCCACCACCAGCTTAAGTTCTTTCAAATCTAAGGCTGTCTCACACTTTAATCTGGTCTGTAATTGTTTCATACGCTCATAATATATATTTTCTTTAACTGTGCATGCAATGTCTTGTATATAATGTATACCTTGTTCATTTATGTAACTGTATTTGTAACCATGTATTATTTTGTTTTACTCTGTGCCCAGGACATACTTGAAAACGAGAGGTAACTCTCAATGTATTACTTCCTGGTAAAATATTTTATAAATAAATAAAAATTATAAATAAAATCAACCAGTCATATCTTAACACATAAATAACGTACGCGGTGACACTATTAGGTCAATAAGGGAAACGCTTTTATTTATTACAAATCGTTCTTTTAAAGACCATGGAATCACAAATACAAAGTAATATGTCTCAGCTCCATAGACTCCATGCTTAAAACATATGTTTACAAAAATGCATTTTTTTTCTATGTCCCGTCTCGCCGCTTATCAGCAGCTTCTCACCACCTTCTTGCCAACTTTTCCTGGCGAGGCAATTTGGAGAGGAAATCTCAATTCTAGAGCGGCGATCAGCCTCGATAAGCTGATCGGGGCTACTAGAATTGAGCAAGTTTGAGAAACTGGCGATAAGTGGTGATAAGTGGCTTATCGCTGCGCATTTTGCGATTTTATTTTCTCGGCAAAAAACGCAGATTTTTGCTCTTATCGCCGGCTTATTGGGGTTTACTGAATCGCTGTAGGCTTTTTTGATAAACTGGCGATAAGTGACTTATCGCTGTTTATAGCATGAGGCCCTTAGTGTCATCAGCAAAGATGGAGACTTTGCTCTCTATGCCAATCTCAAAGTCATTAATAAACAAGTTAAAAATCAGGGGTCTCAGTGCCAATTCTTGAGGTACTCCACTCACAACTTTAGCCCAACCAGAAAAAGTTCCATTTAAGGCAACTCTCTGTTGCCTATCCTTCAACCAGTTCTTAATTCAGATGCATATATTCTTACCGAGTCAAATTTCCCTAATTTTGTACACTAAACTCTTGTGTGGAACTATATCAAAAGTCTTTGCAAAATCTAAGTAGACCACATCAGCTGCATTACCCTGGTCTAAATTCCTACTTAGCTCCTCAAAGAAACAAATAAGGTTAGTTTGGCATGATCTATCCTTCATAAATCCATGCTGACTATTACTAATAATTTTGTTTTCCACTAGGTATTCCTGAATACTATCCAGTGTTCATCCTGCTTGTAATTTAGCTCCCTTTTTAAATATAGACACCACATCTGCTTTACGCCAATCTTGTGGTACTGAGCCTATGGAAATGGAGTCCTTGAATATTAATTGAAATTGTTTGACTATTACTGAACTTATCTCGTTGAGAAGTTTTTTTAATTCCGCGCATGTGCTGTCCTCAAAGCAGTGAGTGTATACTTTTGCTGCCTTCCGTACGGAGAACTCCTTCATCTCCTAGAATGTGTGAGCTCCCATGGAGGGCTCACACAACAAGACACAGAGAAAAAATGGAGAGTGCGCACTAAGTAAAGGCAATATAAATTTAAATAATAAAATATTCCACAAATGTGAATAACAACAGTTGCAATAATCAAAGAATATAACATTTTACTTACAATCTAGCTAAAAGGCTGCTGTGATA
Source organism: Ascaphus truei (assembly GCF_040206685.1). NCBI lineage: Eukaryota > Metazoa > Chordata > Amphibia > Anura > Ascaphidae > Ascaphus > Ascaphus truei. The sequence goes on from NC_134484.1 coordinate 336,273,929, forward strand.
TAACCGGGAGATCCGGATATTGAAACCAGAAGGAGTGGAAGAAAAATGGGTCCGGACCGATGCTCCATTGGTCGCGTTCTCCAGCCTTCACCGGGACACCTCTCAGCTCGTGGATGCTCCGCAGCAACCCTTCGTGATCTCTACACGTTTCGTACAACGTACTTCGTCAGGAGTACACGTGTTGGGGCTGCCCCTAGGGAGGAGGAGCCTAGTGAATTGAGCTGCCCGGGCACCCGTAGTTCCTAGTGTGAGGAGAGTCCCGGTCTGCCCCACTGCTGACGTCACTCGAGATCCGGAATCGAGTACAGCGCGTGGCGACCGTTCCCTGAGCAACATTGGGATCTGCACAAGCTGCGGACGGCATTTTGAGCGGAGCTCATCAATCTTTTATATTGTAAGTGTGATTTTATCGTGTTTGTGTGTGTTAATAAATACCCTGTACGTTATCACACTAGTCTATTTCCACAATCTTTCCCCGTCTCCAACCCCCCCTCCCCCCGCATGTTATCATCTGTGGGAGTGCTGGAGTACCCCATTCCTGGTACCATCAACGCCGAGTAAGGGGATCCCTGCAGACCAGACCACGTGGATCCGTGAGACGCTGTGAGGGATGGAGACGTGAGGCACAGATTCTCTCAACTGTACTTGAGAGCCCTCATCCTGTAAGTAGGATTTCAGGGTTCTAGGCAGGGGGGTGATTGAAAAAAGCCATACCACGCCATGTGCGTGCCCTGCTGTCTTTTTTCTCTATGATTACAGAAACATCATAACACCAGATCAGACAACACCCCTGCCTGTCCACCAAACTATCAGGATCATCTATCTGGCATAGGAAGCCTTACCAAAGACTGCCCAATTGGCTCACGGTATTGGGGTTCATTGGACTTTATTCACAGCGCCTGGGACAATTTATTTGTATGTTTTTTGGCTCATACAGGTTTGGAATAACCTGTTGATTTTTTTGTCCCATAGGCTGCTTTTATTATTATTTGTTGACCACTTTAGGGCTATTCACCTTAATTTGTAATCACTTTTCATTCACATTGTGTAGATTAGCGCTTTTTAGAGGGTTTATAATTGTTTGTTTGTTACTATTAGCATAGCAGATGGAGTCTGCATTTTCAGAGCAGATCCAAAATACCATATACACTTTAATATCTTCACATTTTAATAAGTTCCGTTCTGGTGGGCCCAGTGGGTCGAAATTTGCCAGTTTTTAATGCCTACAGTGACTCTACATATTGGCCAAATTTCAACTCTCTGCGACCTCCAGAACCGGAGATACAGAAATGCACTTTAAAACATTTTTAAAATACAGGATTATAATGAAACATGGGAACAGGGGAACATACATTTTCCTGACATGACAAGGTGTAAGCCACATTTCTGGACCGCAGTCCAGTTAACCCATTGCCTCCCTGGTGAGGTCAGGGGGTGGCCATATGGGGTGCGAACCCTTTAATACCGGGCCAACCACCTCTCCCTCTACACCTCCCCTTCTTAATGGGTGACCTGTGGCCCACTGGCCCTGACGGGGAGTGGGGCACTGCTGGCATCCTTAACGAACTCAGTCTCAGAGGGATAGTCCTGACATGAAAAACCATCAGCATTGCTGTTTTCACTACCCTTTTTGTGCTGAATAGTAAACTCAAACTCTTTCAAGGCCAAGCTCCACCTTAGCAACTTGGAATTCTCCCTTGATGCCCTCTGCAGCCAACTCAGGGGGTTGTGGTCTGTGAGGACCGTGAAAGCCCTTCCATACACATTGGGCTGGAGTTTTTTGAGTGCCCACATAATGGCCAAGCACTCTTTCTCAATGGTGGCATAGGCCACTTCTCTGGGGAGTAGTTTTCAGCTGAGGTACACCACAGGGTGCTCTCTACCGTCATCCCCCACTTGGCTCAAGACAGCCCCAATGCCATAGTCCAAGGCATCAGTCTGTATAAGGAAATGTTTGGTATAGTCCGGGGCAGCCAGTATGGGGGCCCCAGCAAGTGCAGTTTTCAGTGCCTGGAAAGCAGTTTCACAAGCAGGAGTCCAGGTGATAAGCACAGGCAGTTGCTTCTTAATCAAATCAGTCAGGGGTTTGGCCACGGCGCTGTACTGTGGGACAAACTTCCTATAGTACCCTGCGGTGCCCAAAAATGCCATGACCTGTTTCTTGGTTTTTGGCACAGGCCACTGAACTATGGCTTCTACCTTGGCTGGCTCTGGTTTGAGGTGCCCTCCACCCACCCTGTGCCCTAAGTACAGGACCTCTGCCATCCCTACCATACACTTAGTGGGTTTCAAGGTAAGCCCAGCCTCCCTGATCCTTTCCAGCACCGCAGCTACATGTTCTAAGTGGGAGTCTCAGGAATTACTGAAGATAGCGATATCATCTAATTGACCAGGCGTTGGAAGGTAGCCGTGGGAATTCTTCATCCCAAATGGCATCACCAAAAACTCATAGAGGCCACTTGGAGTGATGAATACTGACTTCTCCCTAGCCTCCAGGGTCAGGGGGATTTGCCAATAGCCTTTGCTCAAATCCATAGTGGTCAGATACGTTTCCCCCGCGAGTTCATCCAGTAACTCATCCATGTGGGGCATGGGGTAGGCATCTGACACTGTCCCAGCGTTGAGCAAGCGGTAGTCCACACAAAACCGGGTGGTCTTGTCCTTCTTAGGGACTAGAACTACCGGGCTTGCCCAAGGACTCTGGGATGGAGTAATTACCCCTAGGGTCAGCATCTTCTCTATCTCCCTTTCCATATGGGTCTTGACCTCTGCTGACACGCTATAAGCATGCTTATGCAGTGGCTGTAGATCCCCTGTGTGCACTGGGTGTTTTGTGAGATGTGTGGTCCCTGGCATGTCAGTGAAGACCCTAAACTTAGCTAGCATGTCCCTAGCTTCTACCTGCTGCCTAGCACTCAACTGTGCCCCTATCTCTACCTGCTCCACAGTGTTTCCCTGCCTAGCCTCCCCTAGGAGATCAGGCAGAGCATTTCTCGCGAGATCCTCCAGCAGTGGGCTACAAATGGCCATTACTGCTCCCATACTCGGTGCTCTGTATTCTTTCAGCATATTGACGTGATACGTCTTATGCCTCTCAGGCTCTACCTGTACAACGTAGTTGTACTCATTCACCTTTCGGATAACCGGGTACGGTCCCGACCAGGCAGCCATCAACTTGTTCTCCCGAGTGGGTTTGAGAACAAGCACCTGCTGTCCTGGGATGAATTCACTACTACGGCATTCCGGTCATACCATTGCTTTTGCTTGGTCTGAGCAGCCCTGAGGTGGTCCTGGGCCACCCCCATGAGCATCTCTAACCGGTCTCGGAGATCTACTACATACTGGATCACTGAAGCATCAGTAGCAGTAGCCTCCCCTTCCCATCCCTCACGGAATAGGTCCAGAGGTCCATGTACCCTGCGGCCATATAGTAGCTCGAAGGGGGAGAAGCCTGTAGATTCCTGCGGTACCTCTTGGTAGGCAAACAGCAAGTGCTGTAAATGAATCTCCCAGTCTTTCCACTCCGCCTCTATAAAGGTCCGAAGCATCTGCTTCAGGGTACCGTTAAATCTCTCACATAATCCGTTTGTCTGGGGATGGTAAGGGGTAGTGCGCTGGTGCTGTACACCAAGCATGTCAAACTCAAATGCTAACAAGGGCCAAATAAACAAGGTTTAAGTCTAGGTGGGCCGCAAAAAACCACAAACTTAAATTTTCATAGAAACGTAGGTTTATTTCGAAAAGTACAGTGTGTGTGTGTGTGTGTGTGTGTGTGTGTGTGTGTGTGTGTGTGTGTCGGATGACCTCAAAAAAAAAAAGCCAGATGTGAATGATTCTGAACCCATTAACCAGTGTCAGGATGCCCCCTCTTAACAATTTCCAAAGCACCAATCCCACCTGGGATCTTACCTGATCCGCAGTCTCTCAAGGTAGTATACTGGAGGGGAGGTGTTCCTTACCTGTCTTCTAATGTCCCCCGTGTGAAACTTGAGAGTCAGATCTGGAAGAAAGCAGAATAGGTTATTTCGGTGTAGGTATAGGGCAGTTAAGATAAAAACGAAGAGAGTGGGTGAGGGTGACAGACAGAGAGAGGGTGACAGACAGAGAGAGGGTGACAGAGAGAGAGAGAGAGAGAGAGAGAGAGAGAGAGAGAGAGAGAGAGAGAGAGAGAGAGAGAGATAGAGAGAGGGTGATAGAGAGAGGGTGACAGAGAGGGAGACAGACAGAGAGGGAGACAGACAGAGAGGGAGACAGACAGAGAGGGAGACAGACAGAGAGGGAGGCAGACAGAGAGGGAGGCAGACAGACAGAGAGGGAGGCAGACAGACAGAGAGGGAGGCAGACAGAGAGGGAAGCAGACAGAGAAGGTGGGAGAGTGAGAGAGGGTGGGAGAGTGAGAGAGGGTGGGAGAGAGAGGGTGGGAGAGTGAGAGAGGGTGGGAGAGTGAGACAGGGTGGGAGAGTGAGACAGGGTGGGAGAGTGAGAGAGGGTGGGAGAGTGAGAGAGAGTGGGAAAGAGAGTGGGAGAGAGAGTGGGAGAGTGAGAGAGTGAGAGAGGGTGGGAGAGTGAGAGAGGGTGGAGAGTGAGAGAGGGTGGGAGAGTGAGAGAGGGTGGGAGAGTGAGAGAGGGTGGGAGAGTGAGAGAGGGTGAGAGAGACAGAGAGAGTGAGAGAGACAGAGTGAGAGAGACAGAGAGAGTGAGAGAGACAGAGAGAGTGAGAGAGACAGTGAGAGACAGTGAGAGAGAGAGAGTGAGAGAGAGTGAGAGAGACAGAGAGAGACAGAGAGAGACAGAGAGAGTGAGAGAAACAGAGAGAGTGAGAGAAACAGAATGAGAGAAACAGAGAGAGTGAGAGAAACAGAGAGTGAGAGAAACAGAGAGAGTGAGAGAAACAGAGAGAAACAGAGAGAAACAGAGAGAAACAGAGAGAGACTGATCGAGATTGAGAGAGAGGGTGGAGAGTGAGAGAGGGTGGGAGAGTGAGAGAGGGTGGGAGAGTGAGAGAGGGTGGGAGAGTGAGAGAATGTGGGAGAGAGAGAGGGTGGGAGAGTGAGAGAGGGTGGGAGAGTGAGAGAGGTTGGGAGAGTGAGAGAGGGTGGGAGAGTGAGAGAGGGTGGGAGAGAGAGTGGGAGAGTGAGAGAGTGGGAGAGTGAGAGAGTGAGAGAGTGAGAGAGGGTGGGAGAGTGAGAGAGGGTGGGAGAGTGAGAGAGGGTGGGAGAGTGAGAGAGGGTGGGAGAGTGAGAGAGGGTGGGAGAGTGAGAGATGGTGGGAGAGAGAGTGGGAGAGTGAGAGAGTGAGAGAGTGAGAGAGTGAGAGAGGGTGGGAGAGTGAGAGAGGGTGGGAGAGTGAGAGAGGGTGGGAGAGTGAGAGAGGGTGAGAGAGGGTGGGAGAGTGAGAGAGGGTGGGAGAGTGAGAGAGGGTGGGAGAGTGAGAGAGGGTGGGAGAGTGAGAGAGGGTGGGAGAGACAGAGAGAGTGAGAGAGACAGAGTGAGAGAGACAGAGAGAGTGAGAGAGACAGAGAGAGTGAGAGAGAAAGGGAGAGTGAGAGAGACAGAGAGAGTGAGAGAGACAGAGAGAGACAGCGAGAGTGAGAGAAACAGAGAGAGTGAGAGAAACAGAGAGAGTGAGAGAAACAGAGAGAGTGAGAGAAACAGAGAGACTGATGGAGAGTGAGAGAAGACAGGGAGAGTGAGAGAGACAGGGAGAGTGAGAGAGACAGGAAGAGTGAGAGAGAGGGTGGTTGACTGACTCACCGGGCCCGGGACGTCAACCCCGGCAGACCCCCCTGTTGGCGGCCTTGTCCCTCATTCTCTCTCTACTTCCCCCCCATTTTCTCCCCCCATTTTCTCTCCCTTCCCTCCCCACCCCCATTCTCGCAATCCCCTCTTCTCTCTCTCCACCCATCTCCCTCTCCCCCCCTCCATTCTCCCCCCCTCCATTCCCTCCCTCCCTCCATTCTCTCCCCCCCATTCTCTCTCTGACCTGCACAGATGCACACAGCCACTAACCTACAGACACACACAGACAGACCAACAAAGACACTGACCACGCACAGACACCCACACAGCCACTGATACACACACATACACACACACACACACACACACACACACACACACACACACACACACACACACACACACACACACACACACACACACACACACACACACACACACACACACACACACACACACACACACACACACACACTCTCCTCCCCCCCACACACACACACTCTCCCCCCCCACACACACACTTCCCCCCCCCCCACACACACACTCTCCATCCCCCCCCCACACACACTCTCCCCCCCCCCATACAACCACACACTCTCCCCCCCCCCACACACACTCTCCCCCCCACCACACACACACTCTCCCCCCCACACACAGGGGCAGGGGGTGACAGGGGCAGGGGTTGACAGGGGGTGACAGAGGCAGGGGTGGCAGGGGGTGACAGGGGTTGACAGGGGTGGGGGGTGACAGGGGCAGGGGTTGACAGGAGCAGGGGTTGACAGGGGCAGGCACGGGGTGACAGGGGCAGGGGGTGATGGACAGGGGGTGACAGAGGCAGGGGGTGACAGGGGTTGACAGAGGCAGGGGGTGACAGGGGTTGACAGGGGCAGGGGGTGACAGGGGCAGGGGTTGACAGGGGCAGGCACGGGGTGACAGGGGCAGGGGGTGATGGACAGGGGGTGACAGAGGCAGGGGGTGACAGGGGCAGGGGTTGACAGGGGGTGATATGGACAGAGGGTGGCAGGGGGTGGCAGGGTGTGACAGGGGCAGGGGGTGACAGGGGGTGACAGGCAGGGGGTGACAGACAGGGGGTGACAGGCAGGGGGTGACAGGCAGGGGGTGACAGGCAGGGGGTGATGTGCAGGGGGTGACAGAGGCAGGGGGTGACAGGGGGTGACAGAGGCAGGGGGTGACAATGGCAGGGGATAACAGAGGCAGGGGGTGACAGGGGGTGATATGGACAGGGGGTGGCAGGGTGTGACAGGGGCAGGGGGTGGCAGGGGGTGACAGAGGCAGGGGGTGACAGGGGCAGGGGGTGACAGAGTCAGGGGGTGGCAGGGTGTGACGGGCAGGGGGTGACAGGGGCAGGGGGTGACAGGGTGTGACAGGGGAAGGGGTGACAGGGGCAGGGGGTGACAGGGGTTGACAGGGGCAGGGGGGGCAGGGGGTGACAGGGGCAGGGGTTGACAGGGGGTGACAGAGGCAGGGGGTGACAGGGGCAGGGGGTGACAGGGCAGGGGGTGACAGGGGCAGGGAGTGACAGGGGCAGGGGGTGACAGGGGCAGGGGTGATGGACAGGGGGGGACAGAGGCAGGGGGTGACAGGGGTTGACAGAGGCAGGGGGTGACAGGGGTTGACAGGGGCAGGGGGTGACAGGGGCAGGGGTTGACAGGGGCAGGCATGGGGTGACAGGGGCAGGGGGTGATGGACAGGGGGTGACAGAGGCAGGGGGTGACAGAGGCAGGGGGTGACAGCGGCAGGTGGTGACAGGGGCAGGGGTTGACAGGGGGTGATATGGACAGGGGGTGGCAGGGGGTGGCAGGGTGTGACAGGGGCAGGGGGTGACAGGGGGTGACAGGCAGGGGGTGACAGACAGGGGGTGACAGGCAGGGGGTGACAGGCAGGGGGTGACAGGCAGGGGGTGACGTGCAGGGGGTGACAGAGGCAGGGGGTGACAGGGGGTGACAGAGGCAGGGGGTGACAATGGCAGGGGATAACAGAGGCAGGGGGTGACAGGGGGTGATATGGACAGGGGGTGGCAGGGTGTGACAGGGGCAGGGGGTGGCAGGGGGTGACAGAGGCAGGGGGTGACAAGGGCAGGGGGTGACAGAGTCAGGGGGTGGCAGGGTGTGACGGGCAGGGGATGACAGGGGCAGGGGGTGACAGGGTGTGACAGGGGAAGGGGTGACAGGGGCAGGGGGTGACAGGGGTTGACAGGGGCAGGGGGGGGCAGGGGGTGACAGGGGCAGGGGTTGACAGGGGGTGACAGAGGCAGGGGGTGACAGGGGCAGGGGGTGACAGGGCAGGGGGTGACAGGGGCAGGGAGTGACAGGGGCAGGGGGTGACAGGGGCAGGGGTGATGGACAGGGGGTGACAGAGGCAGGGGGTGACAGAGGCAGGGGGTGACAGCGGCAAGGGGTGACAGAGGCAGGGGGTGACAGCAGCAGGTGGTGACAGGGGCAGGGGGTGACAGAGGCAGGGGGTGACAGAGGCAGGGGGTGACAGAAGTAGGGGGTGACAGAGGCAGGGGGTGGCAGGGGGTGACAGATGCAGGGGGTAAAAAGGCAGGGGGTGACGGGCAGAGGTTGACAGGGGGTGACAGAGGCAGGGGGTGACAGTGGCAGGGGGTAACAGAGGCAGGGGGTGACAGGGGGTGATATGGACAGGGGGTGGCAGGGTGTGACAGTGGCAGGGGTGGCAGGGGGTGACAGGGGGTGAAGGGCAGGGGGTGACAGGGGGTGACTGGGGGTGACAGAGGCAGGGGTGACAGGGGCAGGGGGGTGACAGAGGCAGGGGGTGACAGAGGGTGACAGAGGCAGGGGGTGGCAGGGGGTGATGGGCAGGGGGTGACAGGGGCATGGGTTGACAGGGGGTGACAGAGGCAGGGGGTGACAGGGGCAGGGGGTGACAGGGCAGGGGGTGACAGGGGCAGGGGGTGACAGGGGCAGGGGGTGATGGACAGGGGGTGACAGAGGCAGGGGGTGACAGAGGGTGACAGAGGCAGGGGGTGGCAGGGGGTGACGGGCAGGGGGTGAAAGGGGCGGGGGGTGACAGGGGCAGGTGTCGGGTGGGTGACCCCAGGCTGGCCCCCATGCCCCATCAGCATCTTATCCCCCACCCCCTGCCTCCCATTGTTTCATCTGCCCAGGCTGCCCCCCATTCCCCATCATCATCTTATCCCCTAACCCCTGCCCCCCATCATTATTAGCTGCCTAGGCTGGCCTCCGTGCCCCATCATATTCCCCACCCCATGATCATCTGGCCTACCCCCCCCCCCCCAAAAAAATATTGTCCTTACCTTATTCCCAGGCTTCCAGGCAGGAGGCAGTCCCACAGACGTCTCTGAAGCTTTCTCCGCCGGGGTGTTGGCTCCGCCCCTGCTGTGCTCTCCACATCCCACACATGGCACGAGTGCAGGATGACTGTGCCTGGCCACCGTACACCCCCAGCAGGCCAGCTCTTCCATCAGCCGTGCTTGCCACATCGCCACCGCGCTCGCAACTCCCAGTCACACGCTTGCTACCGCCGCCCACGCGCTCGCCAACGCACACGCCCTCTGCACCGTTATATTGGCTGGGCCGTGGGCCGAGGGTCGCGGGCCGCGGGCCGCAAAGATAGTCGTTCTGGGCCGCATGCGGCCCGTGGGCCGCAAGTTTGACATGCCTGCTGTACACCGCATGCATCCCAGAGACAATGTAACAGTTCACTCATGAACTGCGACCCCTGATCGGTTAGGATCTCACTAGGGAAACCTACCCTAGAAAAAATGTTCAGCAAAGCTGCTGCCACTCTCTTGGCATCTATGGTGCCAAGCGCTACCGCCTCAGGGTACCGGGTGGTAAAATTCACCACCGTGAGGATGTAGCGCTTCCCTGACCTGCTAGGAATCATAAGGGGTCCTACAAGATCCATCGCTACTTTCTGGAAGGGTTCCCCTATTATCGGTAGGGGTTTCAGGGGTGCCTTCACACGGTCGCCCGCCTTACCCACACGCTGGCAGGCATCACAAGAGCGGCAGAAATTGCCCACATCTCGAGATGCCCCCGGCCAGTAGTAACGCTGTAATAACTGGGCTCGCGTTCTGTTGACCCCCTGATGTCCCGCTAACGGAATAGAGTGAGCTACCCGTAACAGTTGCTGTCGGTACCCATGGGGCACTACTAGCTGTCGCTTACCGGTCCATCCCTCCTCTATCCCTGGGTTCCCTTCTTCTCTATACAGGAGTCCCTTATACCATAGGCAGTGCCCAGTGCCTTCCCCTGCCTGAGATTCGGATGCCCGAAGTCTCACGCTGGCCAGGGTAGGGCCTGTCTTCACTGCCTCCCTAAACTGGGCTCCTAATTCTGGCCACCCCCCAGTCATGTCATTGTCCGGAGAATGGGGAAGGGTGAGGGGAAACAGTAAATCAGTCTGTAGTTGCAACTGATCCTGGCTTACCTCCCCGGGCTCCTCTGTGCCCTCCGCTAACGTTGGTCCCAAAGGCTGGGGGACTGGCGCCGCCGCCATTGCCGCTGTCTGACTCCGGGTAACCTCCGCCACTGCAGCGGGTTTGGGCACTCGGTCGTAGGTGCAGGTCATCGGACCCAGATTGTTGCCAAGAAGAACTTCAGCATCCAAACCGGGTAAAACCCCCACCTCCCGCACACCGTGGCCCTCCCCCCACTCCAAAAAGATTTTGGCCACTTGCAGGAAACGTGGCTCTCCGTCGGCTACAGTGATCTGTATCCCAGGGCCCGGGAGTAATTCCTCTGGCCGGACCATATCAGGTCGGACCAGGGTCACTGCAGCTCCTGAATCCATCAAGCCAATAAGAGCTTATTGAATTAGAGACATTTCACAGCACACCACAGAGGAGGCAGAGGTGTAGTGGTAGCTCCCCATCCGGACGCGGAAGGCGAGACCCCCTACTACTATACACCACCCTACCACCCCTTGCTTTTACTTCCCCACAGAAGCCTTTGGTTTCTGCTTTTATACTTTTATTTTTTGTTTTTTAATAAAGTTAGTTTTTTACCCTCCAGACCATAGTGTCTTATATTCTGTTGCCTAACCCATCTTCAGCTTCATCTACACGAGGACTAGAAGCACAAAGAAATCGCTAGGAGTGTGTACTCACACTGGCCCGTGTGAGTATTGTGTTGTATATACACTTTATATTTTTGTCCCCACACCTGTATCACAATCTGCTACCAATTGGGTTACATCCCTAATGGGCAGAAACAAGATACCAAGATAAAAATACACTCACATTAGCCCGTGTGAGTGCTAAACTATACTGTTTTATTTCAATGATCTATTTGTACCCCATCCTCCCCATCATCTACGTTTTATATACATATGTCTTAATCCTATCCTCTTTTTTGTTTATATGAGAGGAAATCCCCCTGGAGCGGAACATTGAACCAACGAAGTAAGCAGTATACACGACAAGAAGAAGAACGCACATCGCAGAGAGCAAAGCATCATTGCAAGATCAACTGGACTCCCAAAGAAACCTTGAAGCGACTGAGCTTACACAAGGCCGTGTAAGTTATTATATTATTTTGACCCTTTTCCCACACATACACAATTTATGTATGTTTACCCTTTAAGATTGGTTATCAGCCACCTGAGCCATTACGCTTGCTCAGGGTCTAACCACTATATCCTATTAAGGGTGAATTACTAGATACATTACACTGCCTGTTTCCCACAACTGTGCTCCCCCATCCTTTTTGTATTCATTGCCTATAAGGGTCCTGGATAGATCCTGCTGGGGTTCGGAGTCACAGGAGGACATCATTTGAAAACCACTCTCAGGCAGTATCATACCCCCCCCTTTTTTCTACATCTCCGTACACACGACAAGCTCCAAAGAGATAGCGCCCGGGTTTCTCTCCAAACAATTCTCCAATCCTGACCCTGCGATGTACGACTACGAACTGCGCACTCCGGATCAGTCTGCGTGGACTAAGGTCGGTGATTATATAACCCCACCTCAGCCCCGTGGTCCGGTCCCAGTTTGTGGCGAGCGTCGGCGTAACAGTATGCTCGGCCCAAAACCGGACCGCGCCGTGGCGGGGGTTGGTAAATGTTTAACTGTACCTATGTCCCAGGCTGCGGACCAGTCACTGTTTGAAAAACAGTATCTGTTTGAAAGACTGCCTCCACCTAATCTTGCCTGTATGTATGAAGGGTTAACCCCCGCAGAAAGACTAACTCGTAAAGAAATACTTACAAGGTCTCAGGAATGTAGAGAGTTAAAGAAGATGTTACAAGCCCAGTACTCCCAACTACTCCTTCTTATGTCTACTCCAGGTCTTGAACCTGCGGATTTTGGGGTACCGGCTCAGGCCATAGACACCACCCTTAAATTATTCCTGGAATTTGACAAGAACATAAGCGAGCGTGAATCTCTACTTGCTGCCCACGCACAGACTATTCACAAACCCTTTTCTGTCAGTTCTGTTTCTAAACCTGTGGGGGTACCTCTCTCTCCTAAGAATGGTCAAACCATTTCTCTGTCGCTGCCCGCTAAGGAAGAAGCTGCCACGCTCCCTAATCCTGAGTTAACCTCCCTAAGTTCTGTCCCTGAGGTTATTTCGGTCTTAACCCCTGCAAGTCAGGCTTATGCTTCCCCCACTGTAAATCCCTGCTGTCCCCAGGTCAGTGTGTCTTCCCTAGCACCAGAGAATGAATCCTGTTTGCCCTCTTTTCCTAAACCAAAAATTCTAAGCTCTGTTTCCGAGGTTTTTTCTGTATTAACCCCTGCTAGTCTGCTCTGTGAGGTCCCTACTGCTAACCCTAGTATTCTGCAGTCTAATGATAGGTCCCTAGGGCAAGAGGCACAACCCCCTATGACCCCACTCTCGGAGACTAGCTTCTATTTCTCTGATTCTCAGGTACAGAGTAATTTAACCCTTGGGGTTTTTCCTATGTTAACCCCTGCAGGTCAGGGTAGATCCCTTTAGTTCGTCAGTCAGGGACACCTCCTTAGCCTCAGAGGATCAACCCCTTTTGTCCTCTGACTCGGCTAAAATTCTCGGGGCTATGCCTCCTGAACTTTCGGCAATAATACTGGCTCCAGTAAAAAGTATTCTGGAGCCGTTTGTTTCTCTAAACCTGTTCGCAGAATCTCTACTTCTAGGTATTTCACTCACCCCGTCTGTCACTCAGAGAGCTGAGACCCCTGCTTCTGAGCATAGACCCCTTTTCGTGGAATCTGTTGTCGTTTCTGATGTCCCAGACACTCTTTCCCAAATACCCACTTCAGAGACCAGCACAGTCGTGGTTGCCCCACTTGCACTGTCTGAGTTCTCCTTTTCTCAAATCCTATGGTTTAAAGCGAACAGTACATATTATGCTCCTTTCCAAGTGACCCCTTCTGAGATCAGCGTATCTGCTGTTGCTCCCTTAGTACAATTAAAGTTAGGGCCCTTCTTTTTGAAGGATCAGGCTTTCAAGTTTGAGACTCCCTTTATCCCTGACTTTGTAAATCTGCAGTCCCTTCTCACTGTAGTTAAAAGTTCTCCAGCAGCCGCTGAGTTAAGCTTTGCCGCTGCCAAATCTTCTGTTATAGAAGCAACCTTGCCTAGCTTACTTCTGTCTGTCCTATCTGTGATGCCTATCACCTTTACTAAAATTTCTGTTTTGCAAGGTATTTCTCCTATTAAATCTGTGATACCTGCAAACCCTTTAATCAGTTCCAAAACCCCTGTCACTAAGTTTCCCATGGAGTCTGATGCCCTCACTAGGGATTCTCAGGGACCCAATTCTGAAACAAGCAAGATGTCCCTTGTGTCTGTTGGAGAGTTTACCCCAGTTTCTCTCACGGATCATGCCACAGCTTCCGGGATGATTAAAAATGACTTTAAGTCTGGGATGCCCATTCCTGCAATAATACTGTTTCACGCTGATTCGCCCACAGTATTCGGGGTATCCACTATTGACTGTATGTCTACTACCACGAACTCAGGGGTATCGCATTTGGAACTTTCCCTTTTTTCAGAAGATCCCGTCTTTAAAATGGACTTATATTTCTCTGTGTCTTCCACAATACTTGGGGTACTTGCTATTGACTGTCCTGTCCCAAAACTAGGGTTACCTCTCAAAAAGGTGCCTGGAGCTACCGATGTTAAAAACCCTATGTTTAAAACAGTAACAATTTGCATTGCTTCTCCCACAGTATCATGTGAGACCTGGGTACCTGGGACCTCCACTCCGAAGCCAAGCTCTAGTTCTCTGTCTTCTTTCTCTATGTTGGAGGCACCCAGCTTTAACCCCAAGACTTTTTTCCCTAAGGTTGATGCACCGCTTAACCGCCTGCCTTTTTTTTTGGATAAAATCTGTTTTCTCACCTTTCAAACAGACTCCTTACTCGCAGGTCTCTGTGCGATGCCCAAAGTGCCCTTTCTGTATGGCAATTGGCCTCTCCCTAAGACGAAGACACCCTTACTGGACCTCGTCGCTTTACCTGAAGCGTCCGTCCCTGTTCTCTATGGGTCCACTATGGGTATAGACATGCTTATTATGTCCTTCGCCAAGGCCACAATTTCGGATTTGATTCTCTGTAAAGATCACAAACCAAAGGAAGCGGATCCTCCTTCAACTGCCAGTACCATTACCAAGAGTTGCATACACACTGCTACAGACTCTCGCAAATTGCTGGGGATAGCAACCCTGCCTGGTATCAAAAGTACTGCTGCAATAGTGTGTAGTGAACCCTCCCGCCCCATTCCCTTGCTAATCACCACCCGGAATTCCTTGGAAGCTAAAGACTCTCGCAACTTCCTCCGTGCTGATTTCACCAAAGACATTGCCTTCTCTGAAGGTCCCTCTGCCATTTTTGTCCGACAATCTGTGTCCTGTGTCCCATACTCTTGGACTATTACTATGCACCGGACACCTGGCTACTGTCCTTCTGATGTTCCCATTCCGGAGCCCTCAGGTCCCATTGTCCATGTACCAAGAACTGCAGTACCACCGCTGTCTTTCATGGCACTCGCCAATGTACACCTGGATTGTGGACCTAATTCTCGCCGGAGACACTTCAGGAACAACTCAATGTCTCCCAGACCTATGAATGGTTCTGTTCACCCAGGCTTCTCACCCAGTGGTGGGGGTACTGTAAGGAATCCCAACTAACTATGGGCTTTCAACACCACCTCTCGCCTAAGGAGGTTTAGGAACAATTCCATGTCCTCCAAATCTGTGATGGATCTTGTTCGTCCGGAGGCCTCACCTGAAGGGGGGGTACTGCAAGGAATCCACTACTGGCTTTGACTGCAGCCTTGCAGACCTGTGCAGTTGCAAGCTTCCTCTGGCAATCTATGGCACAGGTGCTGCCTCTCATTGCAGCTTCTGCCCTGTGCTCTTTCATTGGAGGAATTCTCACACACCCTCCTCCTGTGATTGGATCTCCGCCCTTTATATTCTAGGCGTCGGCACTGAACCAGTGCCGAGCATAACTATTCCTACCTCTATGTTACTGGCTCTGCCACAAACCACCCCAGGCCTCTCTCCTAGCGTTCTTACCTTCCAAGTTCCTGAGTATCCAGAGGCCTGGTCCTGGACGTCTGTGCTGTAGCGTTGTTGCCAGCACTGGCCTGCTGCTATCTCCTTGCAGTGGCCTACCCTGGACGTCTGTGCTGAAGCGTTGATGCCAGCACTGGTAACTGCTGCATTCCCTCCTAGCAGTGGCTACCCTTCCTTTCCTGCGGCCTGCTGCTATCTCCTTGCAGTGGCCTGCCCTGGATGTCTGTGCTGAAGCGTTGATGCCAGCACTGGCCTGCTGCTGTCTCCTTGCAGTGGCCTACCCGGGACGTCTGTGCTGAAGCGTTGATGCCAGCACTGGTATCTGCTGCATTCCCTCCTAGCAGTGGCTACCCTTCCTTTCCTGCGGCCTGCTGCGATCCTCTTGCAGTGGCCTGCCTTGGACTTCTGCACTGAAGCGTTGGTTCTTCCCAACGCTGCCCTGCGGTGAACTTCGGCCAGCCTGCTGTCTCCTCCTGCTGAGATCGGCGTCATGGGCCGAGGCCGCTCCTCGCGCAGAAGCCACCCCCGCGCTCACGCTCCTAAGCTGAAGCGGGGTACTCCTGACTTCCTGTTGCCGAACTCCTGCTTCATTAACGACGATGCTGCCTTCTCCAATCCTGACCCTGCGATGTACGACTACGAACTGCGCACTCCGGATCAGTCTGCGTGGACTAAGGTCGGTGATTATATAACCCCACCTCAGCCCCGCGGTCCGGTCCTGGTTTGTGGCGAGCGTCGGCGTAACAGTAATACAGGTTCAGTTCAATCCCGCCGTTGCCACCAGTTAATTATATAGCTTGTCACGGTAACTTATGACAAGATATAACAAACACCAAATATCTGGGTTGAACTGAACGAGGCTTAGATATAATAAAATATATTTATTCCTTAAAAAGGTGAACACAGCAATATAGTACAATTAACAGGCAAGAAGGTAACACTTACTTAGGGTTGGGGAATGGAGAAGTATCAGCTAGCAATTCTCCAGCAATCCGTTGACATTCAAGGTGAAATCAGAAGAACAACAAAAACTGTAGGGTTGACACAGTTTATATACCTTTGTAACCCTATTCTTAACATTGAATACAGACTATTGGTGAACAATTACCTGTATCCAATCCCTAACGTGGAAACACAGTATAACCCATGCCCCCCAGCTAGTTAGCCCATGCGTACTTGGACTCTGAGTGTCTTATTTCTATAGCCCCATAATTAAATCAGGGGCGACGACCAGTCTACCAGATGAAGTATCTGGCAGGATCTTCATTGTTTGTAGGTGTAGATATAATACTTACAAACCACTCCAGTTTGATGCTTCTCCGCCCTCAGGTAAACAGTTAGAGTGGCAGAGTCTTTTGATAAGTACTTGGTTCCTAGTGTAAACAATCAGGGCAGTTAGCTTTTGATCACAGGACTTATGCTAAATCATCCGGCTGCCCTTCCTGACCTATTAGCATAGCAGATGGAGTCTGCATTTTCAGAGCAGATCCAAAATACCATATACACTTTAATATATTCACATATTAATAAGTTCCGTTCTGGTGGGCCCAGTGGGTCGAAATTTGCCAGTTTTTAATGCCTACAGTGACTCTACATATTGGCCAAATTTCAACTCTCTGCGACCTCCAGAACCGGAGATACAGAAATGCACTTTAAAACATTTTTAAAATACAGGATTATATTGAAACATGGGAACAGGGGAACATACATTTTCCTGACATGACAAGGTGTAAGCCACATTCCTGGACCGCAGTCCAGTTAACCCCTTGCCTCCCTGATGAGGTCAGGGGGTGGCCATATGGGGTGCAACCCCTTTAATACCGGGCCAACCCCCTCTCCCTCTACAAAGAGGTAGACAGAAAACATCCTTGAGCTGAAAGCAAAGTCTGGCAGGTGTATAGCGAGAAATTAAGACTGACATGCAAATTGTATTTGTGTTATTGTTACTGTTACCCTTTCTAATAAACTTCTTATTCCTTGTGTCCTGGTAGTTCTGTATCCAGGATCCCTGAGAGTGTGGCGTTTTCACACGTTCCGTGACAATTACATTATAATGACAAGGAAGCAACGTGCAGTATTTTTTGGTTTTTAATTTTTCCACTGTACATTTGCCAGTGAAAACGTGTACAGTCTGTCTTTCCATAACTCTGTTTCGGAATCTGTTTGCTTGGAAGCATAAGTGGCATGTTGGTCGCTTTCAAAAAGCAGAAAAATTAGAGTGCACCTTTAATAACTCCAATAATACAAATAGCACACCAATAGTTACAAACAGTACAACAAGGATACGCCTATTGCAAATGCCCCTCAAGCACAGGAAGTGCCTCAATAACAATTCCACAAAGAGAAACAATACCCAAATAATACAGAAAGATACCCTAATAACAACAAATATGAAGGCTACTTCAGTAATGTCACAAATGGGCTTCTAGTAGGCATGTCACCCAAGTGGCCCTAGATCACTAACTTAATCATAGTAATAATGTAAAAATAACAAAAGCAAAAGTAAATATATCATAGTAGATGAAAGATTAAAGGCTTCAAAGCAAAGTGCATGTTACTATGTGCGTTATTAGTACCTTCTTCCTCTGGAAGAACGGATACAGCATATAACTAATGTAAGGTCTCATCTCTACTAGTGTGTGAACTCTGTTTAGGGCAGTGGAGACATTACCTCTTGTTATTAATAGAGGAGATGGATATTATCTATTATAGTATCTCATTACTCCTAGCACTGTACATGAACAGAGTTAAAGAGTTCGGACTTTACTTGTTGTGATTAATACGGGTGAAGATTGTACCATCTCATTTTACTACTCTACACTCAATAACAGCCAGGGCATAAATCACAAATATCATTTTTGGGCATTAGAGTGGAAAGTGTACTAGGGATGTGCAAAACTATACAAAATGATGTTGCACAATTTAAATACATTTTTTCCCCCAAATTCGCTTTTTTGCAATAAATTTTGTCAATCCTCAGAGGGATAATGCCACCAAATTAGTAATCTTTCAGATAAATATCACCAGACAGTATGCGAAACATGGTGTCTGTGCCAAAACTGTATTTATCATTCCACCAATAAGTGAGCCTAGCAATTATTACAGAATTTCACAAACTATCATATAGTATTAAGCTCAATTACAAAGCATATTGACTTAATGCTTGGTAAATCACATAAAAATACTGACACAGGGGCGGGGAGGGGGTGGTTGGGGGGCAAGGCCAAGACTCTGAACTGAACAGTCACATGCCAGTTCAGCTCCGCTATATAGGGGGATATACACGGCTAAGACGCTTAGCTAAAAGCCCATTTCAGGCATAAATCAAGCACTTACTGGCTTGTGGACTGTGCCTGGTGTTGCCATGCGACCAGACCACCGCTCTGAAGTTAAAGCACATGATCCATGAAGTGCCATTGCAATCACTGGCCCATTAGGAGCTCAAGATGGCCAGCGGACATGCACAGTCCTACTGATCCAAGAGCCGCCAATTGATCCGGGACCTGAGAAAAGATTTGGGCAGGGACAAGTGCCCCTAGGCCTGCTGCAAGTTTCAGACGGGCTCCGGTGCCGCTGATGGCAAATGCTGTATGTGGACGAGAGGTCCAAATGCCGACCAGGACAGTGGTCGGCGGCGCAGCTGTAGCAGCATATCACCAGCATCGGCAGGCGGGTGACAAAGCGCTGAGGAGGTAGGGAGTGAATCGAAGGGGGACCGCCTGAGGGGGAGGTGCTCCCAGCCTGCGGCTGCCGGCGAGGCTGCTGTGGAGGCTCTGGAGGTATGGTGAAGTGGCCATCTTGTTTTGTAGCTCCACAGCGTTGCCACCGGATAGCGCAGACCTGTCTCCCCCCATACACATGGCGATCTCGGAGCCTCCAACTGATGGCCCAGACCCGGTGGAGACTGCACACTTGGGTGGGATCCCCCAACCACCTCAAATGGAGGATGCCTCTAGACCACCCAGAGTGCCCCATCTACCCTAGATGGCTGCGGATGGCTCATAGAAAGCAGCAGAGAATCACAGTAAATGTCAGCCACTGACTTTAAGGGTAGACACCCAGAAACTGACAGTCATCTCATTCACACACACACAAACCCAAATAAAGCCTTTAAGTAAAAGCCTAAAGCCCAATATCCATCTTCCACAGGGGCACATCCACCCCCCCCCCTTTTTTTCTGTGGTTATAAGAATAAAAGAAGGCGGAAAAGAAAGAGACAGACAAATCAACAAACACACAGGTTGCAATACTGTGATTCCTGACAGGTGAACATGTACCCCTCTAAAAAAGATCTGTAAGCACAGAAAAGCCTAAACAGAGCTGGCTAAGATGGCGTCCTGAGACCCATGCTCCGTAATACCCTAGGCTTCATTCTACGCTTATGAAAGCAAATTGGCTCTGACTAACCTTCTAAAAATAAACCACATCACATGCAAGTCCCATTTACCATGGCTTCAAAAGCGGTTAGAACCATCAAAAAGAAAAAGAACCAGAGTGAATACTTTAAAAAAACATGGTCGGCCAGCACCGCAACAGGCAAAGTTGGGGGAGGATCCCTCCGTGGAACACTCAGACCCTGAATCAGGGGTGGAGATCGAAAATCTCTCCACAAAGAATGATTTACTTATCTTCTATAATAAAATTGAATCCCTAATGCAAATGTAATGGTGTTTCCCCCACCCAATCGCAGATAGGGGCCATTACAGGGTGTGTGGTGCATATACCTGCTGGCAACAGGAGGGCTGTGTCGTCTGACGATGGTAATGGGGACACAGGAACAAGCTTCTGCGGTTCATACCCACATATATACTTAGCACTGCAGCACCTCTATCTGGCATAGACTCCAGAAACTGAAGGTGATCTTCCACGGTATAATTTATTACCACTCCCCCCAGTAAGGTCACGCACCAGGCAGGAGGTATATTGCAAAACAGGAACGTGTTTATTACTACACTCTGCAGTAACAGGAACAGGTACATGGCAGTATTCTGTCGAATGCAGTCTCTCAGTACTTCACTGAAGATGGTCCTTGGACCGCCACTACAGGCCAAGGGCACCCACAGCCATCCTAGCTCTTACCTACCTCCCTAGCGGAGACAGAGGTATGATTTACACTCAATCTCCCCCTGAGAGAAAAGCACATTGGAAGGGCCCAATCACAGGCTCCCTGTTGGATGACATGCCTTCCTCAGAGGGGAAAGGACAACTACTAACTTTTGGGCAGTCCTGCCCTTAAGTACCGCCAGAAGGCGAGCACCCCATTGTCCCACCTACAACAGGATATACCACCCACTGCTGTCACTCAAGTGCAGTACCAAAGGTGAGGGAAAACCCCATACCAACTACTGGCAACCTGATAGTACTAGGGTTTACTACCTGCCCAGTGGGTAGAATAGTAACCAGTGTTGGCCCTGCTTCACTCTCCCTCTGGTAGATTCCCAACGAACCCGCTTGGGTCCTAAATGTTTGAGTACAATCGTCTGATGAAACCTGAACAAAACAATATAACATTTCACATGAATACAGTACATACAGTTTTATTGGAATGTATCACCCAAAGTGTCTGTATATGCATACAAAAAGTCCCTCCCAACATGGAAAACTCTTTATATAATAGTGCTCCGGTTCTGGCTTTCTTACTAGTGCTCCAGTACTGTCAGGCACTGTTACTGAAAATACCCTCCTATGGTGGTCTGCACACGGCACGATCCACCTGGCTCAAAGCAAGTGTATAACGATATTCGTGGTAACATACTGAACACCCACAACCAGGCAATACTTTAGGCATGGATACTATGGGTCTGGGAGTGTTATGCCAGGACAATTCTTTAAAGCATTCCCCTGGGCTGTCATCCCCTCCTTCTGCACTATACCAATTCTCGTCGGAGACTTCATAATCCCAGTTCTCTCTAGAACTATTGGACCCCCAATTGTCCTCAGAACTATCAATATCCCACCCAAGAATCTTGTGAAGCATCTCATCCCTTTCCCATGTAGACTGAGTAGGCGATCCCCCTAATCCCTCATAGGACTGGTACCCCACAATGATCTTACTGTCCCAGGGTGGTTTGGGCATAGGCCTATGGGCCATTACATATTCCTGATACTGGGCCAGAAAAGCAGAAGTCGGAACATCCGGCCACACCGAAGGACTATCGGTCTCAGGGGCCAAGGCCGTATCGGACACGGCAGTGACCGCTTGTTTAAGGGCCAAATCTTCATTCATAGATTGGATAAAGGCAACAGTTCCTTTCACTGGAGCTATAGCAGTCCTCACCCGAGCGGGAATTGAAGGCTTCTCATCCCCCCCAGCGATCACTGTAGCAGTGGCTTCATCGCCAGAATATATCGTGGGATCCTGTTGCAAGTCCAGGACCCACACCCAAAGGCGTCGACATCCAGCCGTTGCGTAGGAGTGCTGTCTTTGCCTTTGTCAGCTTCCGCTTCATGGATGCCTGCACCGGAAGGAACCTCCATCTGTAATGGAGAACCCCTGGATCGGCTTCCCGACCCCTCCTCGAGGGTTAGGCTCATCCGCCTTTCTGGTCTCATGGTCGCGGTTACTGCTGCAGGACTCTTCTGTCTCTCAGAGCCATTAGAACTGTTCTGTTCCTCCACAGCATCGGTCAGCATATTCGACAGCGGTCGAAACACTACAGAAGACCGTCTGCTAATGGTATGGGAGGAAGAGGGCAGGGACACCTCCACAGGGGAGAGACATCGGATAATTTCCGAGTCATCAGCGGCAATCAGCAGAGCCAGTTCTTACTCATGTGCCTCTGAGAACAATGGGGTCTCATCAACTCAGGTAGTCACCTTACCCGGGTGCTCGTGGGCTAATTCCAGTTCACTGACCATCTCTGGTACCTCTGCAGGGACCGGGTCTGGAACTCTCTCAACTTGCTCTGTGGTCATCGGGATGCTCTAATCCCCTTGGGCCTCAGCTAGGGGCAGGGACCCTCCAAAGCCTCCATAGTTGAGGTAGATTGAATAGCAGCAGTATCGACTGCCCAGGTAGAGGGGTCAGTCGCATCTTTCTCTGTGAATTCCGTAGGCCACAGCATCGTGGGTTTCAGGAACTGTGCTCCGCAGCAGGCACACTTGGCTCCCCAGGTCAATTCGCAACCTGGGAAATCACACTTGGGGCATAGGCATCTGAAGTACCTTTTTCCCTACACCTTCATCACCAGGACCCCTCTTGGTCTCTGATAGGGGTCGAAGTCCATACCACCAGACATTTTCAAGTCTTTTTATAAGCACGGGCAGAAGAGAAATATTACGTTCACTCCTTTCGCTCGCCAGACTCCATAGAACTGAGGATGTGGTTTGCCACATCCGGTACCTCCCTTGTTCTCCAGGACACAGGAACAGGCTTCTGGGGTTCATACCCCACATATCTCCTTAGAGTGCAGCACCTCCATTTAACTATGGAAGATCACCTTCAGTTCCTGGAGTCTACGGCAGATGGAGGCGCTGCACTGCTAAGGAGATATGTGGGGTATGAACCCCAGAAGCCTATTCCTGCATCCCCACTACCATTGGCGGTTGACTCAGCCCTCCTGTTGCCAGCAGGTATATACACCACACACCCTGTAATGGCCCCTATCTGCGACTGGGTGGGGGAACCACAGTTACACAAAAAGCAGTAAAGGATCTAAAAGAAGAGGTATCCTCCCTTGGGGAACGCACTAGCTCCTTGGAATCCAAGTTCAACGCTACAATCACCAAGGAATCCATTATGTACGCTGAGCTCAAGGAAGTGAAGTCCCAACTCCTAGACATCAAAGACAGACAGGATGAGGCGGAGAATAGAGACCGTCGTTATAATCTACGGATCTGGGCATCCTGGAATCTGTAACGGATATCGAGGGGTTCATGGGCAAATGGCTAACATCAGCCCTCCCAGATTTTACAGAGGAGTCTCTTACCCTGGACAGATGCGACAGAGACTTAAGAATGAGACCCCAACCAGGAGACAGACCAAGGGATGTGGTGTTGAGATTCCTCTACTTTAAAACAAAAGAAGCCTTCAAAATCAGTGACGAGAGGCTCCAGAAACCTCAAGTTCCAAAATATACCCCTACAGGTACAGTGTACGCAGACCTGGCGCCTTCCAAAAGAAGAAATCTCTTAGAGGTGACAGGGAAATTAATAGACTGCAATATCAAATATAAATGGACTTTTCCCTTTGGACTCATGGTAGTTAAAAATGGAAGACCTCTGACACTAAGGAACCTGGACGACATTGAAACCTTCCTTTATTTCTTGGATACAAATGTTAACTGTTATGTTTAAAAATGCTGATAAAGACATGAAGCACAGAGGGGAAACCAGATTCAGGTTAGACAATTAAAAAAACCTGTAAACAACAGACTAATAAAATTGGGTTTATTAGTTTTAATATTCATATGGAATTCTTGCCAATGTTACCAAACAATAAATGTATTTAATTTTATTGATCTACAGTACATTCACTAAGATATGAATAATTCTTTTCATCTGAAATGTTATTTAGATTTGTGATGTCATCAGTCTGTTACACTAGCATATATTATCTCCTAATTAGTCTTTGTACACCGAGAAATTATTCTCTTTGATTGTATGGGAACACTGGAGACTTGCTTCCTAAGACAACCCCAGAATTTGACAAACTGAAAAGAATCAGACCCTATTTGAAGCTCTTATCCACTGATGACATTAATTCATTTCTGTAAAAATGTATTGTGTTCTACGCAAAATTAATACATTTTTAAGAAACTCCGTTAAAAATAATAATAATTTTAAAAAAAATGATTAGGGGAAAGTGACTTTTTTTTCTACTGTACTTGCAGTCTTGTTTTTCAAAAAAGTTTGCAATGTGAAAACCTTTCACAAACATACCAGAAGCAACGCAAAAGTTCGCAAATCTCTGTTTATTAAACAAACATTTTGTTGATCTTACTGTATCCTGTGTGTCACATCTTATTCTTAGAAAGCACTTCACCAATTGCATACTGTATATGTTTATTTCCACATTTGCATGTCAGCCAGCTTCCCTGCTGCTGTAAGTTTCTCTGACTGTCATTTTGAAGATTGTGACTAGTCAATATTTATCCAACGGTCAAGCAGAGCTGAGATACTTATTTGACTGTTATGATAAATAGTCATTAAGGCCCATTCTATCTGTTAAAATAATTAGCTTTCCCATAAACCTGTCAGAAATCGTCAAGTGTGTATGAGTGAGAAAAGAACGTCCTGCCATCCATCTTAATTTTCCAAAGGGAACATACAGATGTATCAAGCCTAAGGCTTAATCCCCGGTGGCCGCCACATACCAGAGCACAGCCCTCTATGGGGCAGGCCCCAGTCGCCGTGTATGTGGGGACGCAAGGCGCAATGACGCGACCGCTAGCAGGGAAGACAAGAATTGTGTTTTTCCTTGCATTTACGCGTTCACATGGTCTGCGGGCAGCCAATGGAAGGGCAGATAAAGTAGACCAATGCAAGGCTGTGCTTTGTGCTGCTTTTCCGTCATGGCCGTGCCCCCCCATCATGGCTGCGCCCACCAGGCATCCCATTATACCCCCTAGACCACACATCACCTCTTTAATCTGTGCACGTGCTGCCAGGTGCTCTGATGTGCGTGCAGCCGTGACCACTGGGGCCGTAGCCTAAGTATCGTCTGTGCCACTGCAATGTGCAGTCACACGACCGTGGTGGTCACGGATCCAGAAGATTAAAACTGTTGGGGGACCCATTTGGATGGCTGGACACCCCACAACTTTATCGCGACAGACACTGTCCCGGCACTGCAGACATTTGCTTCTATGTAGTTGGTGTCGGGATAGTGTCTTAATACATCTTTATCTCTATAAAAGTAAATAAATAAGAGTGTGCAAAGGACGGCTACTAATATGGTGCATGGTCTACATCATATAACTTAGCAGGAAGGACTAAATTACCTCAACGTGTACATCTTGGAGGAGGAAAGGAAGAGAGGGGACATGTTTGAAACTTTCTAATATGTGAAGGTTTCAACAAGGCACAAGAGGGAAACATATTTTAGAGAAAGAGAGGTGGCAGAGCAAGAGGTCTTGCGCTAAAGCTGTAGGGTGGGGGCGGTTAATAGAAAATGTGAGGGAGTACTACTTCACGGATGGAATAGTGGATTCATGGAACAGCCTAAACCTTCCTAAAGTCTATCCAAAACCCTACAAAATAACCCACGTCACCAATCCAATCACCTCCACTGTCCACACTGTCAGATCCATCACCATGCCACCAACAAGACTAAATCCAGAGACCTGACTCCAACCCTTGCCCACCAACTAAGCAAGCTCTTAATACAGCTAACCCGTGGCCCAACCATAATGTTACCACCTCTGCCAGCCACAAAGACATATTGACATTAATTCTATGTCCATCAAATGGAATGTTCTATATGTAACCCCACCATTATTTTACTAATGTACAGCACCCTGGATAAGGGTGCTATACAGTATAAATGTTGTTATAAATAAATAAATAACAGTGGTAACATAGGCTAATACCGTAAGGCAATTTTAAAATGTTTGGGGTACAAATAAGGCTATCCTAATTTGAAAGAAAGCCAAGGCTCAAATATGGTCTGAGGTATTACATCAATAACAAATGGGGCAGAGTAGGGGACCAAGTGGTTCTTGTCTGCTGTAAAATTCTATGTTCTGTGTTTTCTGTCTGTATATATTTTTCTCCATCACCTTCACATATTTCCATATGTTTCCATATGTAGGGCCCACTTCATTACCCGTAACTCATAAGAATAGTATTTTTTTCCTCAGTATCATCACACTCACCTGCACTAACAACTAGAGACTTGCATCTACTACAAATTGATACCAACTTAACCAATAATACACCCTCCTACATAATGTCCATCAAACCAATATCTATAAATTTGGGAGTTAAAGGTGCAATTTCAATTGTCTATCTTCTAACTGTGCTCAATGTGATGCTCAGAGATGATCAGAGAAAATGTCTTATCCTGAGACTTTTAGATAAGGGTTTGCCAAGTCTAGCAGTAGCACAACGTTGGATAACAGCCATGTTAACTTTGGTTTTGGGATAATTCTTCCGTTTAAAATCTGTGAGCAGAGAAAAAACTAGAGAGGTGTAACCCTACCGGACAGTATGGTGAATAAATCCTTAATAATAATAAAATTAAACATAAACCTAAAAGGTATAATTTTTGGGTTGCATTGCCATTGTGATGGTGAAGTTGGCACATAGCAATAATGAGCAAGGTTTAATTCAGAATGTTATACTGCTACCAGCCTGCCTTTTTGATTAGCACATTTTTAATTTAATTGTTACATTTCATTTGCTCGTTAAAAAAATTATTTTATTTTTGGTACTGGACTTGAGTATCGAGTATAAGTACAGTTTTCTAAAACTCATACTGTAGCATGAGTGTTAAAATTAAAAGGCAGACAACCTAACTTAATTTGATAGTTTAGATTGCTATAGTACTATACTGTACAGTATTTACCAAAGGGTTCACACAGCCCCTATATCCCGCATGAGCATAAACACATTTTATAGAATATCTAGAAATGCACCCTAAATTTAGCAATACTTTCATAGAAACAATTCCCTGTTTTCTAGAAGAGGGATTCAATTGTTCTTTAAAACTACTGAAACCAGAATAAATGTATAAACAGGTATTTGTCAGGATGCATAATGTTATAGCATTTTCATGTATTATTCATACTTCCTAGCTAACCAGATAAAATGTCACAGACACTAACAATTAATAGCTTGCATTATGAAAATTCAAATTATACAAACAAAACAATTCTTGCTTTTGTTATCTAAAGTGTGCAAGATATTCATTATGTTATATAACCTGCTAAATACTCTAGTTCTGGAAATCAAGCCATCCAGTTAATTTACTTACATATGAATTCATTAAACTGAGAGTAAGGTTAAAAGAGAAAGAGGCTTTCATTTTCTTAGGTCTGACATCCTTAGTATTACAAGTACAGTACCTCTATTCAACACTGAATTGTTAGGTTAAAAATTAATCTTCAAACACTGTACCGAGAGGGCAAATCTTTTAAGTTTAAATATCAATTTTTTTTCAATAATTATATATTGAATGAGACAATTTCTCAAAATACAAACTTTTCAATACAATTACGTGTTGATCCAAAAGTTGTGATAAGCAGAAATATTTTTCCTTCAATTAAATGTTTGCTGTTTCTACAGTACAGGAAAAAGGAGACCAAAAAGTGACGTTCGAAACGCGTTGGATGGGTTTTTTGTCACATTAAAGTGCCCTTTTAATTATTTTCTGTTTTGGGTCCTTCCTGCTCCGTTTGTGCTGGTGCACTTTTGGTCTCCTTTTTTCTGTATTGCATATTTGTAGCTGCACAGCCTGCCTACCTACTACTAGAATGTGAGTATTGCTTATTTTCAGGGGAACATGCCGATGAGACTGAGGGTGAGTGGGCTTGTACCATCTACCACCTGTCTTCAGGAGGATAGTACCCATACTATTACACATTAAGTACTATGTTATTTATTAGTACCCTGGTTTAGTGGTTTGGCTTATTTTTGTTCAGTACACCTGCATTTGAGCGCTTCAGCTATTTTCTACACTGTTTCTACAGTAACTGTGAAATGTTACCAAATGTTGGTAGAAACTGAAAATTGTAGAATACATCAAACTCCGTTAAAGTTGAGTTACTATCACACAAGGTAAAAAAAAAAATTACGAATGTTTTTACCGCAATGTTAAGTTTTTATTCATTAACATTGTGGTAATAATTTAACAGGTGTGATATTCGGGGTTATTCGGTTTTGGCCCAGATTCTGAGGCATTCCATGAACACGTCGGAGAAAATCCTCAGCATAGTCCATAGAAGCTGTAATGGCCCATCGGATTGACACAGCAGGGGGTCTCTGTATTTGAATGGGACTCATGCTGTGTGAATCCTACCGTGCTGCGAGTCCCATTCAAATGTAGGGAACCCTGCTGTTTTATTCCGATGGGCCATTACAGAATCTATGGACTATGCTGCAGAGTGTTTGCAAGATGCTTGTGGATTTTCATCACAAGCTGGGCCAGAACCGACTGTTGCATCTGTACTAGCAGGTTAGTGTATTTTGGGCCCCACCCTGTGTTACCATAGGGATTCTGACATCACGGGGGAGTATTTAGGATAGGGAGAAGGTTCTAGACAGGAGGTTCCTGGAGGATACGAGGAGATGAGCCTCGGGGAGAGGGAATTGGGATAGACCCATAAAATAGTAGAACAGGACAGGTACTCCTTTATTTATTATGTTGTAGTGAGGGACAGTGACCTTTAAGTTAGAATCCCAGAAGAAGGCTAATGGAGTCTAGCATGTCCCAAAGATGGGAAAGTGGGCCTCATAGAAGGCCTTAGAAAAGGGGGCTCCTGGGTGTCAGAGAATAGGCTCTAACTCGTCTTAGTCTGTATGGAAGTGGCAGTTCCCAAATTGCCATGCAATGCTTTACTAACTGGTAAGGTAATGAAGGGGTTAACCCCTTCCTGTGACCTTTCTGGGAGGGTACATCTAAAAGAGACCCAATACTTATAAAAGAGACCCCAATAGATCTAAGAGACCCCAATACATCTAAAAGACCCCAATACATCTAAAAGCGATCCCAAAACATCTAAAAAAGACCCCATTACATCTAAGAGACCGCAATACATCAAAGAGACCCCAATACATCTAAAAAAAGACCCCAATACATCTAAAAAAACTATAAAAAAACATATGAAAATACTCCCACACCAATACATCTAAAAGATACCCCAATACACCTAGAAAAGACCCCAATACATCTAAAAAAACAATACATATGAAAATACTCCCATCCCAATACATCTAACAGAGACCCAAACACATCTAAAAGAGACCCCAATACATCTAAGAGACCCCAATACATCTAAAAAAGATCCCAATACATATGACAATACTCCCACCCAAATGCATATAAAAAATAGACTTACCTTAGGGTTGTTCAGGCCGGGCCCTGTGGCTGCAGGAGGGTCAGTGATTGCAGGGGGGAAGCACCAGTGATTGCAGGGGGGGGGGGGCACAAGTGATTGCAGGGAGTGCGGCCGCCAGTGGTTGCAGGGGGGGGGGGCACCGGTGAGAGCAGTAGCTGCCGAGCCCAGTGTGAAGGAGAGACAGTCAGTGAGAGTGAGTGTCAGGAGGAGAGACAGTCAGGAGGAGAGACAGTCAGGAGGAGAGACACTCAGAAGGAGAGACAGCCACAGAGAGAGTGAGTGCCAGAAAGAGAGACAGTTTGGGGAAGAAAGTCAGTGCTAGGAGGAGAGATGGTCAGGGAGAGAGAGAGTGAGTGCCAGGAGAAGGTGAGACAGTCGGGGAGAGTGTGCCAGGAGAAGGAGAGACAGTCAGGGAGAGAGAGTCAGTGCCAGGAGGAAAGACAGACCCTATACATTGCCTTCAGCTCCTGCAGGTATCTCAGCAGCAGCATGCACCAATCAGAGTCACGGAGAGCAGGATAAGGGGAGGGAGGGTTGGAGGAGCCTGACCAATCAGGGTCTGGGATTTTAATTTTTTGGCGCGCACAGCTTGAGTTGCAGTGGTAAAAGCCTTAAAGAACCGCATGTTGATTAGGTGGTCATGACGGCTTGCCTGCGGCCAAAATGCACACACCTGTGGCGTGCGGGCGAGTGCATTTGTCAAGCCCTGTATATATATGTCTGTGTGTGTGTGTAGTCACCAAGGGGCTAGCACGTCCATACTCCTTAGTGTGAATAGAGAAGTGTACTAGGCTGAGGTTATTAGAGGGAGGCCCCTCTTAGATGGGTTAGTAACAATTGATTTTGAGCCTGGAGCAGGAGCAGCTTGTGCCCCCATCAGAAAGTAAGGTCATCAGGCCTGCCCACCATGAGAAGTTCTAATAATTAATTATCACTACAGTCTACACTTAGATTTTTTGTGTAGTTGTTTCTCTCTTTTATGCTCCCCCTGGATTGCGAGAATACTGCCCACCATGAGGACATGGTCTATAGTAGTGGTTTCCCAACTCCAGTCCTCTAGAACCCCTAACAGGTCAGCTTTTAAGGATATCCCTGCTTAAACACAGGTGGTTCAGTCAAAATGACTGAGCCTCTGATTGAACCACCTGTGTTCAAGCAGGAACATCCTTAAAATCTGACCTGTTGGGGATTTCTTGAGGACTGACGTTGTTCCGGGCTGGTATACAGGAACCAGTTAGTAGATGGGACCAGAAGAGATATGCTACCACCTCATCTTGATTGCAAAGGACTGCCCTAATTCAGTCACTGGTGTAAGCATCCATCTGGTAGCCTCAACACTGTAAAAGACTGTGCCCCTGGTTTTCTAGACTCAGGATTGATTTACCTGAAGTTTAAAGTTGTTTAAACTTTATTTTAGAAATCTATTTTTAAATCAGTTGAACTTGGTTTTAAATTCCTTCCTTGTGCGACCCAACTCATAGTAATGGTACAGATGGACTGGCTAGTGACTGCAGCCCCGTGTTCATCAGAGGATACTGTACCTTTCACCAAACCTTATCATTGATGGCATCTAGCACTCACCATTAATGCTATTTACACACAAGGGTTTCTAATTATGATAAAGGCTGATACTGCTCGAATTTGTTCTTGTTGCTTCCTAACAACTTGGAGTTACAACTGCTCTTTGCCTGCTGCATTATATAGGATTTCTCTTACAGTAGTTTCATTCAGAATGGACCGCATTGATGTTAATAATCAGATAAAAGACCACTCAGCCTATGACTTGACAGAACAGAACTGTTATCCCATTGTGCATAGAACCATTATCATCACAGAACCTCTTTACTATTTGGAGCTAAAGTACACATACTGTATGCCCAAATATTGTCACATCTATGCCCCCTGAGGAAGGAGTATATTGTCAGAATTTAGCAGATATCTTTTGTAGTCAAGTGCCCCTGGCTATAGCCTTCTGCTGGCCTTAACACTATGTCCTGATAGAAATAGGCAGTGTTGGTGTTAAACTCCTGCGCAGGGCCTAGCCTGCTGTTGCAGCTTGAATGGGTAATATGTTGCCTTATCCAGGGCCAGGCCTAAACCGGCAGTTGGAATGTCATACCTGGGGAGAGTATTAACTGGGTCACATCTATATGGTGTGATGCCTGTCAGTATCTGGACCTGCCATGTGATGGGGCGGGGTTACAAGCCCTTTCCCCTGGGTATAAAAGCTGACACTCCACCAAATTAAGGTTGATGATTATGGAACAGTGTGATACCCTTTTCCCTATCAGAGGGTTAAGGAGATTGGGAGGGGCACTTGGGGCCTCAAGCCCGGGGTGTCTGCTCCAGGGCTGGAGGACGATCATGCTGTTGTACAATAACACTGCTGTTGGACCAACTATGGTGTGTGATTATTGGAAACAGTATTGCGTGTGGGGACCATCCTGCAACCAGCAGGATCCTCATGGGATGGAGGCGCTTCACAGTAAGAACTACAAGAAAGCCTGCCCTGTTGCTGCTTCCAAACTCCAACTGCGGAGTAACTCAGACCTCCTGAACCAGCAGGTGAGCTACAGTACCCAGGGAAACACCCATGTAGTGGCCAGATCTTCCGTGGCAGGAGGGAACAGGTACTACACTATCATATCCTAGAAAGAGGTCATGCAGACTCAGGGCAGTGAAATGATACGGACTACAACTGTGTTAAAAAATCTTATTTAGTTGATTCCAACTGGCTTACTTACAGTACATCATGCTAGATATCTTTAGGTCCAAGTACAATGTGATGATTCCAGGGTGTAACAGGATATTTACTTTTGCAAACGCTTTTGCCTTTGCATGCCTGATGACACATTGAAAATCATCAATGAAAATATTTTCTCGCCTGCGATAGAAAGATTTTAGTCATTAAAGGCTGACAGAATGTTCACCATCGCAGAGCAGAGCATGGCTGCACTACTCTGCGCTATAACATTCAGTGAGTGCCAGACACCAGATTGGCAGATTGCGAATTGAAGCCCCACATGGGAGCAGACCCCTTGAAATATAAAATTGGTTCTTAAAATATATTGAAAATTATAATTTGGCTGAACGTCAAGTCCAGCAATCTGCTTCATGGCTTCCAGCGGGCATTCTCTCTTCTAATGAAATCAGGAGGTAGAAAACATAACTCTGCCAAATTTGTTAATTCTGTGAATTTTACAATACAAAAACCCTGCACGTCTATATAGACCTATACTGTATACTGCTGTGAACCTATATGGGGCAGATCTGGGATAAACTCCTATTTTGATCATTTTCACGCATTGGCACAAGAAATTGACTCTACGAGCATCACAATCCTGATCATTGGATTGCTGTTTACTAAATGAATGTTTAAATCAAGACGCTGACATAACAATGTGTCATATTAACAAGGACCTTAGCATTTACTGCTGAGAGTTGTATTAGCAATTGGGCATATACATTTGTCAGTTATGATTATGAATGGGTTGTATAATTAATAATTAGCATCTTTAAATAGAAACATAAATACTGATTTTATTTCCGTAGGTTGTCATTTCCTGTGAAAATGTCACACATTCACCACAACACAGACACATTGTAATATATATGCATATATATATTATATACTGTGCTTTTATCCTACAAAAAAAAATGCATATATATATTATATACTGTGCTTTTATCCTACAAAAAAAAATGGTGAGGGAACGATGACGTGAGGATGGGACCCGGGGGGGGGGGGGGGGGGGGGAGGGGAGTACCTTTTAATAAAAATAAACAAACACACCTTTAAAATACAAGACATTCTTTTTATATCAGAAATGTGAACAAAAATCAATACAATAAAATGGACACGTTTGTATGTATGTATGTATGTCTTTATTTATATAGCGCCATTAATGTACATAACGCTTTACAGTAATAATACATGTGACAATCATATAAATAACAAATAATACAAATAATAGATCATGGGAATAAGTGCTTCAGACATAAAAGTAACTTTTAGGAAGAGGGGTCCCTGCTCCGAAGAGCTTACAATCTAATTGGTAGGTAGGAAGAACATACAGTGAAAGTAGGAGGGCATTCTGGTAAGTTTGTCTGCGGGGGCCCGGCTTAATGTATCGTATGTATTATTAGCCAAGGTGCTACTCATATGCTTCTTTAAGCAAGTGTGTCTTAAGGTGGGTCTTAAAGGTGGATAGAGGGTGCTAGTCGGGTATTGAGGGGAAGGGCATTGCAGAGTTGTGGGGCAGTCAGTGAGAAAGGTTTAAGGCAGGAGAGGGCTTTAGATACAAAGGGGGTAGAGAAATTAGGGCTGAGATGTAGGGAGGGGCAGAAGAGTGTAAAGCTTTAAAAGTGAGGAGGAGAATTGAGCGCGAGATGCGGGATTGGATAGGAAGTCAGGAGAGTGATTTCAGGAGGGGAGTTGCTGAGACAGATTTATGAAAGAGTAGAGTGATTCTGGTAGCAGCATTCAGGATAGATTGTAGGGGAGACAGGTGAGAGGCAGGAAGGCCGGACAGCAGGAGGTTACAGTAATCGAGATGGGAGAGAATGAGGGCCTGAGTCAGAGTTTTAATAGCCGTGAAACAGAGGAAAAAGTGTATCTTTGTAATATTGCGGAGGAAAAAGTGACAGGTTTTAGATACGTTTTGAATGTGAGAGGAGAATGTGAGAGAGGAATCGAGTGTGACCCACAGGCAGCGTGCTTGGGCTACTGGGTGAATGATAGTACTTCCAACAGTAATGTGGAAGGAGGTATTAGGGCCAGGTTTGGGAGGAAGTATGAGGAGCTCTGTTTTTGACATGTTAAGTTTAAGTATGCGGAGGGCCATCCAGGATGATATCGCAGATAGACATTCGGAAACTTTGGTTTGTACAGCAGGTGTAAGGTCAGGGGTAGAAAAGTAAATTTGTGTGTCGTCTGCATAAAAGTGATATTTAAATCCAAGAGATGTGATTAGGTCACCTAGAGAAAGTGTGTACAGAGAAAAAAGAAGAGGTTCCAGTACAGAGCCCTGGGGTTCCCCCACAGAGAGATTGTTAGAGGAGGAGGAGGTGTTAGCAGAAGAGACACTGAAAGTACGATGGGAGAGGTAAGATGAGATCCAGGATAGAGCTTTGTTCCGAATACCAAGAATATGGAGAAAGTGAAGGAGAAGAGGGTGCTCCACTGTGTCAAATATTGCAGAGAGGTCAAGTAGTATCAGCAGAGTGTAATGACCTCTGTCTTTGGCAATATGGAGGTCATTAGTTATTTTAGTGAGGGCTGTGAGCAGTGCGGAAGCCAGATTGTAGAGGGTCTAGGAGAGAATAGGTGTTGTGATAGTGGAGCAAGCGAGAGAATACAAGACTTTCATGGAGTTTAGAGGCAAAAGGCAGGAGGGAGAAAGGTCGATAGTAAGAAAGACAGGTAGGGTAAAGCTTGCTGTTTTTGAGTAATGGTATAACTGTTGCATGTTTGAAGGAGGAGGTAAAGGTACCAGAGTAGAGGTAGGAGTTAAAATGTGTGTGAGCGTTGGGATTATAGTAGGAGCAAGAGGTTTTAGGAGATGGGAGGGAATGGGGTCAAGAGGGCAAGTGGTAGAGGGAGAAGAGGAGATCAGCAGTGACACATCCTCCTCTGAGATAGCGGAAAAAGAGTCAAGAAAGGCAGGAGGAGAGTTAGGAAGCGTGTATGATGGGAGGAGGAAACGGAGAGGGATAATGTATGGATTCCACCTTTTCCTTAAAATAGTCAGCAAAGTCCTGAGGTGAGATGGAGGAAGAAGAAGAGGCAGCTGAGGGTGGTTTGAGTAGAGTATCAAAGACAGAGAAGAGTCGGCATGTGTTAGATTTGTGCGTGTTGATTAGTGAAGAAAAGTAGGTTTGTTTAGCCTGAGAGAGGGCAGAGTTGAAACAGGATAGCATAAATTTGTAATGAAATAAGTCTGTGAGAGTGTGAGATTTCCTCCAGAGGCGTTCAGAGCGCATATGGGAATTTAGCCAGGGTCTGGGGTTAGAAGGGTGAGGACGGCAGAGAGAGAGCGGGGCATGTAGATCAAGAGAGGAGGATAAGGCAGAGTTGTAGTTCCTGACCAGATTGTCAGGGTCTGGAGCAGAACTGAGAGAGGAGAGGGAGGAGCGTAAAGTGGAATCAAAAGCTGGTAGGTTAACAGAGCGCAGGTTTCTGCAGAAACGAGGGACAGATGGAAATGGAGTAGGGGAGAAGCAAGATAGGGAAAATAAGATGAGGTGCTGGTCAGTGAGAGGAAAGGGGGAAATGGAGAAATCAGAGAGAGAATTTTTTTTTGTGAAAACCAGGTTTAGGTAGTTGCCATCCTTGTGGGTGCTGGCTGCAGTCCACTGTTGAAGGCCAAAAGAAGAAATTTAGAGAGAGAAAGCGGGAATCCCAAGGGAGAGAGGGGTCATCAATGTGGCAGTTGAAATCCCCAAGGAGAAGAACAGGGGAGTCGGAGGAGAGAAAGAAAGCCAGGATTCAAAGTGAGAGAGAAACACAGAAGGGGATGAGTAGAAGTAGGTGGGCGATAGTTGACCGCCATGTGGACAGGGAGAGGAGACAAGACTGTTTGAGCCTCAAATGAGGGAAAAGCAAGAGAGGGAGAATTGGAAGGGTTTCGTAATTGCAGATAGGAGAGCAGGAGCCCCACGCCTCCACCCCTGCCATCAGGGTATGGAGTCTGGGAGAAATAAAGGCCAACATAAGAGAGGGCAGTTTCCAGAGCAGAGTCAGACAGAATGAGCCAGGTCACAGTAGCAAAAAAGTGAGAGAGGAGGGAGGATGGCAGGGGATGGGTATGAGGTTTGAGGGGTTGACACCAGAAGGAGTAGAAGTTGTATTTGGCAGGCAAGGATGAGAGCATGTAGAAATAATGTAGGGACCAGGATTGGGAGTGATATCCCCAGAAGCAAGGAGGAGAAGCATGGATAGAAAGAGAATGTGTGAGGAGGATTTGTAGGGGTGTTTTAGTGCAAGTGGTATATCTATGTAGTCAAAGAGGGTGCAGGTAAGAAAGTAGTTCACGTGAACTGAGAAGTGGTGAAGAAAGGAGAGATGGAGATATATGAATAGAGTTTGAGACATGAGGATGGTTGAAATAAGTGGATAATTTGAGAAGAAGTGAGGCCATAGCAAAGATAAATAGTAGCGGCGACATCACACAAGTGCTGAGATGTGCAGTCTGGAGTAGAAAATATCCTCCTTTCCTGCGCAGATCAAATCCAGGAATCAGGGCCAGTAGGTGTTGTCCACGTGTTCACTCCTTTTGAACTCCCGTTTAAAACCAGCACTAACATTCTGCTTTAAACCTGGCTACTTTAAACATGGCTGCAAACAGCAAAGACTGCTGTGCGCTCAGTTAAATAGCTCCAGAATGTCACCTGACTGAAATTAGGTTCAAAGCAGCCAATTTAATTAACATTAAAACAGATGTTATTTCTATACACGGTGTTGTCCTGCCTAGGTGTGAAAGCTGAGTTTAATTAAGGGGGTGATTGGAGACAGGATTTAAATATTACCAAATAGATGTTACAAGTTGAATTGACAGGTAGAAGTTAAATATAGATCAATTGCAAATGGGCTTAATTTAAAAGAAGGGTTCCAATCAAACAAACATACCTGAGAAGAGAAGAGTACAACAATATCTGTTAGGTGATACAATAGTCCTCCCTTTTAAGCTCCAGCACTAACATTCTACTTTAAACCTTGCTACCAAACAAGAGTCTCCAAATGAGTCATGCCTTCAGTGGGATTAATGTCTCGATTTCGCTGTTTGTTATTGGTGTCTATTGCAGAGTGATGCCCACGAAGCAACCAAGATTTTATTCTCCTGCAGAAATTCTCGAAATCACACAGACAAAGCACAGCCGACAAATGCCCTGCTGCACAGAGCTGACAGATTGCTATGCTGAAAATTATTCTTGGACATGCACAATTTACAGATTTATTCACGTTTCAAAATAGTTTTAAATCTGTTATTTTTTAAACTAATAATTATTACATTCCAATTGTTTAAAAACAATTGGAATGTAATAATTATTAGTTTAAAAAATAATTTATTTTTTTTAGATGATCACAATAATGCTATAAAATTGACCACGTGGTCTATGAAAAAAAGCCCTGGTTATATTTTTATGTTACACTACAGTATAGCAATAACACCAAATGAATTTATAAATACATGGCCGTTGGGTTTGAGAGGATTTCCTGCATTGCTTTGTATGGACAGGAAAACTTAGTGGTCATTGTATTGTATGTCTTTATTTATATAGTGCTAAATGTGTCCTCAGCGCTTCACAAAGAATACAGTACAGGGAATTATAATAATACAATAAGTGCAGCAAAATCAGACGATAGGAAAGGAAATCCCTGCCCCGAAGAGCTTACAATCTAAGAGGTATGATGGGAGACTTACAGAGACAGCAGGTGAGGGAGTAAGTGCTGTAGATGACAGTGCTTGGCCACAATGGGTGGTAAGAGTGACTGTGGGACAATAGCCATGAGTGCAGGCTGTTGGGATGCTTAACTTGTGGGGTGAGTTTTAAGGTTAGTCTATTAAATCAGAATGTTAACACCATTTACAGTGGAAGAGATGGCAGGGAAGGGTGGGTGTGATTAGGTGTGTATGTCTGGGTTCAGGCTTAGGGGAGATCCCCAGCAGCAGGTAAGAGTAGATAGAGGGTGTGAATAGAGGATTTGTGTGGCTGTTTTTTATTGAGGGGTAAAGAAGTTGTTAGGAGGGAGGTGTATAAATAATGGTGCAGTGGGGAGTGGGGAAGATGGGGAGAACAGAAATGTTCACCAAGGAGTGAGGAAACGGTAAACAGAAAAAGCAATAGGGAGGGCATAGTGAGATGCAGGAAGAAAGACAGTCCAGGTATTGGAGGATAGGAAGATTTCAAATAATCACAGCATATAGAAAGTCAAGTTCTCACAGCTCCAGAGTTGTTGTTGTTGTGCAGCGTCCAGATCTTCCTCTAATCTTCACCTACAAAATTAACTCCAGCCACTTTCAATGTGACACTTCGATGTTACACAGCCATATGGCTCACAGCCAAGTCAAGAGAGACTGACTTAAATAGGGAAACACATTCACTTGACTAACAATTAAGGAAGGGGTTTGCCTATTCAACTCATACCAGGTAAGATGTTAATTTGATTAAAGTTCTTTCAATTGATAGATGAAAATCAGATCACACAGACATACCTGTTTGAAGAAATTAATCAGAATATTAGTCCAGATATTCAGAATGCATCCATGATTAAAGATTAAAGATATAGAAAGAAAACATCCAGAGATGATAACTCCAAAATTAACTCCAGCCACTTTCAATGTGACTCTTTGACGTTACACAGCCATACTATTAAATGCGTTTACTTACTCAGGAACATGATGTCAACGCAGTTTGACCCCCTGTTTTCAGGGGATAGTAATTGTAACAGGGCAGCAACCCTGTTTCAATGAGGCTGCAATATAAAAGCCTCTACTGGTCAGAGAAATACGGCAGGGAGCTGGTTGATTGCACTTAAAAACAATTAACCAGTCCCCACCTGCTTAATTAGACCAGTTTAGAAGCCTCCTGCTGTGAGCAAACCAGAGATTTCTTAAGCACACAGGAGGACTGTAAGCCCTTATCGCATGTCCAAACTGTCCCCTCTCCCCTCTCCCCTCTCTCCTCTCCCCTCTCCCCTCTCCCCTCTCCCCTCTCCCCTCTCCCCTCTCCAATTCAACTGAATCTGCTCAGAAAATCTCAGTCAGATCGGGAGGGGGAGGAGTCAACCCGTGGCTGATACGTTCTGACCAATCCCCTGCACTGTCTCAGAGCTGTTACTTCAATCAGACGAATCCCCTGCCCTGTCTCAGCTGTTCTGAAAGCTG
Source organism: Ascaphus truei (assembly GCF_040206685.1). Taxonomy (NCBI): domain Eukaryota; kingdom Metazoa; phylum Chordata; class Amphibia; order Anura; family Ascaphidae; genus Ascaphus; species Ascaphus truei. The sequence goes on from NC_134484.1 coordinate 336,313,064, forward strand.
ATTGGCTGGAAATAAACACATTGAAAACTGCACATTCTGCTGCTTAAATTCCGGGCATTACTGATTGGTTAAAATTCCGGGCATTATCCAATCAGAGAGCAGGGTTTTCAATAATGCCCTGAATTTTATTGCTTTAGCCTATAAATTTTAATACCACATAAAGACCGTCGAGATTGGTATTGCGCGTTACATCCAGAGCCTGAAATATGGGTTTGGCTGTCAGAGCAAAACAGCTAGAAGTCAGACTGGGGAATGAGTTAGGCGCACCTCTGGTCATTCCACTCTAAAGCAGGTACAAACTGCGGTTTGTCACATTTTTTAGAAGCTGTTTAGAAGAAGCGGTTTGCAATAGAGAATACCTGTTTTTGCTCCTTCTGTACATGCCAAACTATGCCGTTTAGCAATGGCAACTTCCAAGCTACTAGAATAGGCCCCATAGAGCTTGGAGTAGAATTATTTAAATTCTTCTTTAATTTGCTTCGGATCACATATCAATATGCATGGTCTATTTTTGATGCTGTTAATATGTAAAACGTTAATTTTCTGCTTTTGTCTTCTTGCTACAGTTCCTATCTCATAACATTTCTGGATTGTCCAGAACAGTGCTTTATCTATTCTGTGAGTTAAAAGTGATGACCTCTAAGATCTAAGAGGTTTACAGTGACATCCTTATCAATCCATTTTTTATTCTTGTGTGACACGGTCCCCCGTTGTCCCCCTTCATCCACTTACCTTCCGCTGTGGCTGCGGCCAGCAGCGGGGGATGGCGAGAGTGCGGGCAGGTCTGTGGACAGTTGGAGCAGTGACCGAGTAGCCGGCAGCTCCAATAGCACGGCGCCGCCATTTTGTTAATCCTCGCACATGAGCAGTGTAGTCACGCATGTGCAGAGAATCCCCTAGTCCGGCGGCCATGTTGGGGTTAGCGCCAGCGTGAGAGACACTTCGTGCATGCGCAGCAGGAGCCCCAGAGTGTCGGCCAATAGGGGAAAGGGTCAAGAAAGGGACTAAATTTCCCATGAGCCTCAGGAACGGACATCACATGCTGTGGCTTAGCCAATGGGGCGGCTGCATTTGGAGTTAAGGCAGTAACGGCAGTTATACAGTTGGCCAGTTAGGCAGTTAGTGAGTGAGTCAGTGGTAGCTGGGACAGCAAAAGGGTAGGTGGTGTGTGTGTAGGGAGTCAGTGACTCACTGCACTAGACCAGAGACCCCCTTAGGCCCAAGATAGGTCAACACTCCCCTCAGCTTGTGGTTGCTGCAGGGACAGGCCCATAGATAGGGACACTGCCCTAGTGTACCAGAGTGAGGGACATCATCAGGACGCGGCTGCATTTTGATCTCCGGTGATCTGGCCCAGACACCTGTAACAAAGAACAATCTCATACGGTAGTACAATCCGTGTGGGGCCCACCCCACGTAGAGGCGGAGGCTTCATGGTTGCTGTTACTGGGTCTGTGGATCCCATCAGCATCACTGTGCGCCTGGGTGTGGACCCACCCGGCAGGTACCCAACTAAGTGCACCAACCATACACGAGCTAGTGGGTGCAGCGCTGTCTCACACACTTGGGTGGGTGATTGATCCGGTGAACCCTGGGACGGTCCGGTGCCTGGAGCACCTTAGTTCATTGGGGTAAACTCCACTGTGGTGTGGACACAAGGCCTGCGAGTGGGTATCACCGTTATTATTGGTTCTCTAATGTGTACAGTAAACTGTTATTGTTTTACCCATGTGTATTCTTTATTGTCCTGTAACGGGGTCATTCCACATAATAGAATCCCATTATAGGCGGAGGCGCTACCGAACATCAATTCAGGTACACACCTGGTACCTAGCAGTGGAGGCTCAGGTTTCCTGTGAGCCACAGGAATTGCATCACAGATAACGTAGCCACAAATCTCCTAGGGGGTGAGGGGGGGAAATTGCGTTACACTTGATTTCAAGGGTGTGGATTTCTTTTATAAATGTATTAACTGCAGATTGAATAATCTTTTTTTTATGGGATGCTAGTTTTACAAACTCTCCCCTAATCACAATACAGATGAACTTCCGCGCTCCAGCCGTCCAATAGCACAGGTCCCCCTTGCTGCTATCCGTGCGTGAGCACCTCCTCAAAACACTCCTAGAGAGGGCTCCAATAAATGTAGTCCCCAAAACAAAAACAGAAATGCGCACAGAGCGCACCGGGGGTTAATGACCAAATATAGAGAGCAGTGCTCTACTCGTATATAGGTACATACATGAAGTGAGTGAATGTGAACATGCCAATGATAACACAACACCTACTGGGTGTATGATGGCAAATTTATTCAATAAAGTTAAAAAAAAACACACACAAGGGGTTAAAAATTATTGGTCCACAACAGACCACAACACATTCAAAGCAAGCGGTTCCTAGACCGCTGCTCTAACACTAAAATTTGCCAGACAAGTTACTAGCAAAACAGTGCACTCTGTGCACACACAACAAATACAAAAAAAGACACTGTGGTCACAAGAATAAATACCCGATGAAGCACACTAAGACAAAACCAGCTACCGGGTACAAGCTGGGGGAGGGAGGGGGGCACACTTACCCCAAGTAGCGCGAGCTGGAATCACTCACTGATGCCAAGGGTCCGGAACTGCACCAGCGGCGGAGATGGCAGCACAGCAAGAGCTACCTGGATCAGCCTCTATCCCAGCCAGACAGCAAGCGCTTATGGTGACCTCACATGACCTCTACGTGTTTCGCAACCACGTGCTTCGTGATGGCATGGGCATGCATGGCTTACAATGGCACTGGGTCACTAGTGTTTATTGATGATGTGACAGAAGACAGAAGCAGCCGGATTAATTCTGAAGTGTATAGGGATATATTGTCTGCTCAGATTTAGACAAATTCAGCGAAGTTGATTGGAGGGCGCTTCACTTTACAGATGGACAATGACCCAAAACATACTGCGAAAGCAACCCAGGATTTTTTTAAGGCAAAGAAGTGGAATATTCTGCAATGGCCAAGTCAATCACCTGATCTCAACCCGATCGAGCATGCATTTCACTTGCTGAAGACAAAACTTAAGGCAGAAAGACACACGAACAAACAACAACTGAAGACAGCTGCAGTAAAGGCCTGGCAAAGCATCACAAAGGAGGAAACCCAGCGTTTGGTGATGTCCATGCGTTCCAGGCTTCAAGCAGTCATTGCCTGAAAAGGATTCTCGACAAAGTATTAAAAGTAAACATTTTACAGTATTTATGATTGTGTTAATTTGTCCAAATACATTTGAGCCCCTGAAATAAGGGGACTGTGGATGAAAATGGTTGCAATTCCTAAACGTTTCATACGATATTTTTGTTCAACCCCTTGAATTAAAGCTGAAAGACTGCACTTTTATTGCATCTCGGTTGTTTAATTTAAAATCCATTGTTGTGGCGTACCGAGCCAAAATTATGAAAATTGTGTCAGTGTCCAATTATTTCCGGACCTAACTGTATATATATATATATTTTACAACAAGACAAACTGCCTGCAACAGACGAAGCAAATAATGAGTACTTAAATTAGTAATATAATAACCACTAACGGTGCTAGGAACTAAAAGTAACATAACAACGAAAAGAAAAAGAAGAGTGTCCCAACTCAGCACTCAAGTATACTCAGAACAAATATCAAAGAAAAATATGATTTATTAAACGGCACAAATAATCAAACATAAAATACAAAAAATATTAAAACAAACCCTGACATACTCCTGTGATAGAATATGTATCAGACAGAGGAAATCCTCTATCACAGGAGGATGTCAGGGTTTGTTTTAATATTTTTTGTATTTTCTGTTTGATTATTTGTGCTGTTTAATAAATCATATTTTTTTTTGATATTTGTTCTGAGTATACTTGAGTGCTGAGTTGGGACACTATTCTTTTTCTTTTCGTTGTTATATATATATATATATATATATATATATATATATATATATACAGTGTTCGACAATCCTATACAGTTACACGCCCGGGGCGAGAGGATTTAACCTCCGGGCGAGTAAATATTGGCCCAAGCAGCACACGTGTTTCTTTTTTTAAATTTTCCCTGCTCGCGCTGGCTGAAAAAAAAACTCCTCCTACCTGACAGCTGATTGGCGCGCGCTCCCAGGCTTTGTGGGCGCGTGGCCAGGCTCTATATGAGCCCGCCCCCAATGAGCAGCCATTTTTTCTGCCAGGAGATCAGTTGGAGAGTAAGTACTCTCCAATCTTCCATCCTGTGGCCCCTCTGCTCCTTCCCTGCAAGCCAAGGTCTTCCCCTCCTTCTCCCCCTGGCTTCCCGCGCCACTTCCCCCGATACCCGCGGGGCGGGTGATAGCAGTGGGGGTGTTCCCCCCCTTCTCTCCCCGGTCCCCGCGCCACTTCCCGCTTCCCACGATACCCGTGCCGGGCGGGTGATGGTAGTGGGGGTGTTCCCCGCTTACCCCGGCTTCCCGCGTCACTTCCCCCGATACCCGCGCGGGGCGGGTTATGGTAGTGGGGGTGTTCCCCACTTACCCCGGCTTCCTGGACCACTTCCCGAGATCCCCGATCCCTGCGCGGGGCGGGTGATGGTAGTGGGGGTGTTCCCCGCTTACCCTGGCTTCCCGCGTCACTTCCCGCGATACCCGATCCCCGTGCGGGGCGGGAGATGGTAGCGGGGGTTTTCCCCCCTTACCTCCTTGGTCTCCGCTTCCCCACGGTCCCGTGGCTGTCCGCGCGGGAGATGGTCGCGGGGGGGTGAGCGGGGCAGTGGTGGTGTGCTCGCGCGGCCTTTCCTCTTCTTCCCCCTGTCGTGTGTGTGAGTGTGTGTATGGGAGTGTGTGTGTGTATGGGAGAGTGTGTGTGTGTGTGTGTGTGTGTGTATGTTTGGGAGAGTGTGTGTGTGTGTGTATGCATGGGAGAGGAGTGTGTGTGTGCGTGTGTGTGCATGCATGGGAGAGTGTGTGTGTGTGTGTGTGTGTGTGTGTGTGCATGCATGGGAGTGTGTGTGTGTGTGTGTGTGCATGCATGGGAGTGTGTGTGTGTGTGTGTGTGTGTGTGTGTGTGTGTGTGTGTGTGTGTGTGTGTGTGTGTGTGTGTGTGTGTGTGGTATACTCTAGGGAAGGGGGAGGAGAAAGGGAACCCTCGCGTCTGCCTCAAATAAATATGTGATATAAACAACGGTGCAATAAGGGGAGAGAGAGAACAACATTAATACTAGAAAACAAAAGCACCCTTTTTGACAGCACTCGTTGTAT